>NW_022987753.1:90000-102500 GCF_902827165.1 Trematomus bernacchii
TCACCTGTTTAACACTCACCTGTTTAACACTCACCTGTTTAACACTCACCTGTTTAACACTCACCTGTTTAACACTCACCTGTTTAACACTCACCTGTTTAACACTCATCTGTTTAACACTCACCTGTTTAACACTCACCTGTTTAACACTCACCTGTTTAACACTCATCTGTTTAACACTCACCTGTTTAACACTCACCTGTTTAACACTCACCTGTTTAACACTCATCTGTTTAACACTCACCTGTTTAACACTCACCTGTTTAACACTCACCTGTTTAACACTCACCTGTTTCCAGTGAGTCTTTGCTAGAAAGCAGTTCATCTGAGGCAGTACCATGTTTATAGAAGATAGAGAGACCTGCAGGATTCTGGCTGTCTGTTTGTTTCCTCGGCTAAATGTAACGCCTCCTTTCCTGCCTCCTAACACCAGAGGAGGGAGGAGAACTTGAGTAAAAGTAAAAGTACTCAGACCTTGTTCTTGAGTAAAAGTAGAAGTACTCAGATCTTGTACTTGAGTAAAAGTGGAAGTACTCAGATCTTGTACTTGAGTAAAAGTAAAAGTATTCAGATCTTGTACTTGAGTAAAAGTAGAAGTACTCAGGTCTTGTTCTTGAGTAAAAGTAGAAGTACTCAGGTCTTGTTCTGGAGTAAAAGTAGAAGTACTCAGATCTTGTACTTGAGTAAAAGTATAAGTACTCAGATCTTGTTCTTGAGTAAAAGTGGAAGTACTCAGATCTTGTACTTGAGTAAAAGTAAAAGTACTCAGATCTTGTACTTGAGTAAAAGTAGAAGTACTCAGATCTTGTACTTGAGTAAAAGTAGAAGTACTCAGACCTTGTACTTGAGTAAAAGTAGAAGTACTCAGATCTTGTGCTTGAGTAAAAGTAAAAGTACTCAGATCTTGTACTTGAGTAAAAGTAGAAGTACTCAGATCTTGTACTTGAGTAAAAGTAGAAGTACTCAGACCTTGTACTTGAGTAAAAGTAGAAGTACTCAGATCTTGTGCTTGAGTAAAAGTAGAAGTACTCAGACCTTGTACTTGAGTAAAAGTAGAAGTACTCAGATCTTGTACTTGAGTAAAAGTAGAAGTACTCAGACCTTGTACTTGAGTAAAAGTAAAAGTACTCAGACCTTGTGCTTGAGTAAAAGTGGAAGTACTCAGATCTTGTGCTTGAGTAAAAGTAGAAGTACTCAGATCTTGTACTTGAGTCAAAGTAGAAGTACTCAGATCTTGTACTTGAGTAAAAGTAGAAGTACTCAGATCTTGTACTTGAGTAAAAGTAGAAGTACTCAGATCTTGTACTTGAGTAAAAGTAGAAGTACTCAGATCTTGTACTTGAGTAAAAGTAGAAGTACTCAGACCTTGTACTTGAGTAAAAGTAGAAGTACTCAGATCTTGTGCTTGAGTAAAAGTGGAAGTACTCAGATCTTGTGCTTGAGTAAAAGTAGAAGTACTCAGATCTTGTACTTGAGTAAAAGTAGAAGTACTCAGACCTTGTACTTGAGTAAAAGTAGAAGTACTCAGATCTTGTACTTGAGTAAAAGTAGAAGTACTCAGATCTTGTACTTGAGTAAAAGTAGAAGTACTCAGATCTTGTACTTGAGTAAAAGTAGAAGTACTCAGACCTTGTACTTGAGTAAAAGTAGAAGTACTCAGATCTTGTGCTTGAGTAAAAGTAGAAGTACTCAGATCTTGTACTTGAGTCAAAGTAGAAGTACTCAGATCTTGTACTTGAGTAAAAGTAGAAGTACTCAGATCTTGTACTTGAGTAAAAGTAGAAGTACTCAGATCTTGTACTTGAGTAAAAGTAGAAGTACTCAGATCTTTTACTTGAGTAAAAGTAGAAGTACTCAGATCTTGTACTTGAGTAAAAGTAGAAGTACTCAGGTCTTGTACTTGAGTAAAAGTAGAAGTACTCAGATCTTCTCCTTGAGTAAAAGTAGAAGTACCAGAGTGTAGGAATACTCTGTTACAGTAAAAGTCCTGCATTCAAAATGTTCTTCAAGTGAAAGTATAAAAGTATTATCATCAAAATATAGTGAAAGTAGTGACAGTAAAAGTATTCATTGTGCAGATTGGTCCATTTCAGAATAATATATATGATATGTTTTATAATGATTGATCATGAAAGTGTTCTCAAAGCTGGTAAAGGTGCAGCTAGTCTGAATGACTTTGTATACTGCAGGGTAGCTTGTGGATTTACTCCAGGTGGAACTAAAGTCTGATTTAACACTTGGTTAGATTTCTTGCTTCCTAACACCTTGCCTCCTCTTCCTCAATATTTCCAGTTGTACTCACAAAAGGCTCTAACTCAAGTCAAAGTGAGCTCGATGTGTTTCTGTTCCCCCTCTGGGACTTTATTCTTGTATATTTGAACCTGTTTTACCAAATCCTAATTTCCATTCTCTTGACTCTTAATAAAATGTAGTAATAATGAAATATATAAAGTCTTCTCGCTCCACTATACTGATATGTCTAATGTCTGTGTAAAGCGATTTGAACCGCGCTGCTTCTAAAATGTGCTTTAATTAGCCTCACCTTAGTGATGGAGGGCATTTTGATGATTTCTTCTTCTTCTTCTTTGTGTTTTCCGTTGCTAGGAACCGACCCCCCCCCCCCCCCCCCGGACGATGAACGTAGCATTTGGTCATTGAGAAAACACACCTGGGTTAATAATAGTAATGACACTGCAGCTAACACGCTAATAATGACGGAAAAAAACCCAAAGTGTGTCCGCTCGACCTTTAATTAGTGACCGCTGATGTCACGTTCCGCCCCCCCACGACCTCACCCTACCCCCAGTGTTTCTATGGGAACACAGAGGTGCATTTCAAGGGTAACTTTGGGATTCATCAGAGGTGGAAGCACTCAGACTTTTACTTGAGTAAAGGAAGTTACTTATTAAAACACATGCGTTCAAAATCTGACTGAAAAGTACAAATGCATTGAAGTCAAACTGAACTGCAGGTACGAAAGGTAAAAGTAGGCCGTCCTATATTGTGTGTTTTATCCCATTTCTGAATGTTAATAAACCCATAGTGAGTTTGTTGTTATTGTCAACATTTGAGAGGTTTTAGGACTTTTCTGAAGTTTCTGAAGCTTTGTTCTTAAAACAAAAGGTCTTCTTACATTAAAGACCTGGTATTTTGTTCTATTAATCCAGCTCAGTAGCGCTAACTGTTAGCTGTTAGTGTGTAGTTGTTAGCCGTTAGTCTTGGCAGCTAGCCGTTAGCTTTTAGCAGTTAGTTTTAAGCAGTTAGCCGTTAGCTGTTAGCCGTTAGTTGTTAGCCGTTAGTTGTTAGCCGTTAGTTGTTAGCCGTTATTTTTAAGCAGTTGTTAACATTTAGTTGTTAACTGTTAGTTGTTAGCTGTGAATGAATAGTTGTTGTTAGTTGTAACTGCGTAGCTGTTAGCCGTTCGTTTTTAGCAGTTAGCTGTTAGATGTTAGCCATTGGTTTTAAGCAGTTAGCTGTTAACTGTTGGTTGTTAACTGTTAGTTGTTACTTTTTAGCTCTTAGCTGTCAGTTAAGAGCTAAAAAGTAACAACTAACAGTTAACAACTAACAGCTAGCAATTGATAGCTGTTAGTTGTTAACTGTTAGTTGTTAGTTGTTACTTTTTAGCTCTTAGCTGTCAGTTGCTAGTTGTTAACTGTTAGCTGTTAACTGTTAGTTGTTAGCCGTTAGTTGTTAACTGTTAGCTGTAAGTGCGTAGTTGTTAGCCGTTGAATTTAAGCAGTTAGCTGTTAACTGTTAGTTGTTAACTGTTAGTTGTTAGCCGTTAGTTGTTAACTGTTAGCTGTAAGTGCGTAGTTGTTAGCCGTTGAATTTAAGCAGTTAGCTGTTAACTGTTAGTTGTTACTTGTTAGATGTGAGTTGCTAGATGTTAATAGTTAGCTTTTAGCTGTTAGCTGTTAGCTGAGTGTCTGAGGTTTGTTTTGGCTGCTATAGCTGGACAGGACTCAGGCAGCATTCATGCTAAAGTTTAAACTCACATAAACTGCTATTAAGGTGAGAAATAAGTAGGGTTTCAGGTGAGTCATGACTTTGGCTCTCGTTCTTTTTGGGTTTTAATTTTGGACCAGTTTCCTCCCTAATTTCTCCGAGGCAACGTGGACATCACACTGACCGATGGAGAGGACAAACTCTCAGGTCAACAGCCAATCAGGGTTCAATCCTTTGAATGACTTCTGGTGACGGTGGTTACCAACTGGGGAATTTATTTGACACCTAAATGAAAGATGTAAGAAATCAGATGATCCAGATGGAGTAACAACAATTACTGCACATTTTTAAAGAAATGTGAAGTTCCTAGAGGATAAAATACGATGATCGTCGACTCAAAGTCCAGCTTCCAGCATTCGTCAAAAAAGCTGAATGTTAAGTCTCACAATCAGATGGTTTTATATTAAATTAACCAGAAAAAGAATACTAAAACGCTCTCAGAATGAGTACAACAGTAATATTCAACCCAGTCTCACGGCATTTTGTGTTATTAGTCACGAAATTAATTTAATCTATTGATTCGTGTTCACCAACACGATTTTCACCTTTTTTTCGTGTCACACAGAACAATTTTAAAAGCAATGTATTTCTATTGGTAGTATGTTTCGTGCCTGCAACACGTCTTTTTGTCCGGTCGGGTCTTGGAAGACCAGAAGCTGTGTGGTTCATAAAAACATGTTCTTACTCAATATCTTACCCTAAGCCTAACCCTATCCCTTTTATTTTAAATTGTATAATGTCTGAGTTTTTTTGCCGTCAGTGAGGAAAAGAAATGTCTCAGAGCCTCAGAATACTGACATCTGTATTTTATGTCATCTTTTTTTCCTTCTAATTTGTTATTATTTGGTGCAGGCACGAAACATACTACCAATAGAAATACATTGCTTCTAAAATCGTTCTGTGTCAGAATACTGAAATCTGTATTTTTTTAAATGTCTTTTTCCTTCTAATTTGTTATTATTTACATTGCTTTTAAAATCGTTCTGTGTGACACCAAAAAAATGGCGAAATGGTGTTGGTGAACACGAATCAATAGATTAATTTCGTGACTATAACACGAAATGCCGTGAGACTGGGTTGGAATATAACAACAAGTGTATCTCGAGCCGGTTTCTCAAACGTACCTACCCCACCTTTAAGTCTCACCATCAGATGGTTTTATATTAAATTAACCAGACAAAGAATACTAAAACGCTCTCAGAATGAGTACAACAGTAATATTACAGGTGCTATTATCAGCCAGAATTACACACACTATTGGTAATGTCAGCTGATTTCTACAGGAAGTTAATCAGAGGTTGATCTTTGTAGATTGCTCAAAAATAAATTCAGACATAGTTTATAAGATAAGACTTTATTCATCCTGAAGGAAATTGTTGTGCCAGAGTTACAAAAAGACAATAAACACAGCAGCATGATAATAAAACTGTCCACTAACAGTGCAGTAAACATAGACGGTCACATAATTCATGTAAATATTAACAGTATTTATTTCATGAAACAAACTGTAACTGATGGCTGTAGCAGATGCATCTGAAGAGCAGTGCAGGCACCAGAGGCTCCACTTGAGCCCTGAATGCTTCGTAGAGTTGAATCTGCCACTAAAGGAGACGTCAGCTCTGACAGGAACAGGAAGTGCTGCTCAGCGGCTCCCTGCAGGGTCTGAACCTCTGCCCTGCTGACTCTGCAGTCCTGGGGTTGGATCACAGCTGATCATTCTCAGAGGTCACATGACTCACATCTTCTCTGGGCCAAATCAAGCCTGCAGGATTCCCTCTGGATGTTCCTCCAGACTCTGTGTTGACTCTGAGATGTAACTCTGTGCTGCGGACACCACACCTCCGAGGGTTCTTCTTGGTTTGGCGTCTCGGAGCTTCTTCAAACACAACATACTTTAAAAACACAATGTTCAACACTACCTGGACCACAAACACACCACAACAAACTTCTGATACCAAGCGCTGTTAGTCTCATATACAGATATCTTCTCATAGAGATCACTGCATTATGACAGGCAAATGCAGAGGGAAGTATTGGAGTACAAATACTTTGTTACTGTACTTAAGTACATGTTTCTGGTATCAGTACTTTACTCCACTACTTATTTTTCTGATGACTTTTTACTTTTACTTCTCACATGTTGAACACAAATACCTGTACTTTCTACTTCTTACATGTTGAACACAAATACCTGTACTTTCTACTTCTTACATGTTGAACTCAAATACCTGTACTTTCTACTTCTTACATGTTGAACCCAAATACCTGTACTTTCTACTTCTTACATGTTGAACACAAATACCTGTACTTTCTACTTCTTACATTTTGAACACAAACACCTGTACTTTCTACTTCTTACATGTTGAACCCAAATACCTGTACTTTCTACTTCTTACATGTTGAACACAAATACCTGTACTTTCTACTTCTTACATATTGAACACAAATACCTGTACTTTCTACTTCTTACATGTTGAACCCAAATACCTGTACTTTCTACTTCTTACATGTTGAACACAAATACCTGTACTTTCTACTTCTTACATGTTGAACACAAATACCTGTACTTTCTACTTCTTACATGTTGAACCCAAATACCTGTACTTGTAACTTCTTACATTTTGAACACAAATACCTGTACTTTCTACTTCTTACATGTTGAACACAAATACCTGTACTTTCTACTTCTTACATGTTGAACACAAATACCTGTACTTTCTACTTCTTACATGTTGAACCCAAATACCTGTACTTTCTACTTCTTACATGTTGAACACAAATACCTGTACTTTCTACTTCTTACATGTTGAACCCAAATACCTGTACTTTCTACTTCTTACATGTTGAACACTAATACCTGTACTTTCTACTTCTTACATGTTGAACCCAAATACCTGTACTTTCTACTTCTCACATGTTGAACACAAATACCTGTACTTTCTACTTCTCACATGTTGAACACAAATACCTGTACTTTCTACTTCTTACATGTTGAACACAAATACCTGTACTTTCTACTTCTTACATGTTGAACACTAATACCTGTACTTTCTACTTCTCACATGTTGAACACAAATACCTGTACTTTCTACTTCTTACATGTTGAACACAAATACCTGTACTTTCTACTTCTTACATGTTGAACACTAATACCTGTACTTTCTACTTCTCACATGTTGAACACAAATACCTGTACTTTCTACTTCTTACATGTTGAACACAAATACCTGTACTTTCTACTTCTTACATGTTGAACACAAATACCTGTACTTTCTACTTCTTACATGTTGAACACTAATACCTGTACTTTCTACTTCTCACATGTTGAACACAAATACCTGTACTTTCTACTTCTTACATGTTGAACACTAATACCTGTACTTTCTACTTCTTACATGTTGAACACTAATACCTGTACTTTCTACTTCTCACATGTTGAACACAAATACCTGTACTTTCTACTTCTTACATGTTGAACACAAATACCTGTACTTTCTACTTCTTACATGTTGAACACTAATACCTGTACTTTCTACTTCTCACATGTTGAACACAAATACCTGTACTTTCTACTTCTTACATGTTGAACCCAAATACCTGTACTTTCTACTTCTTACATGTTGAACACAAATACCTGTACTTTCTACTTCTTACATGTTGAACACAAATACCTGTACTTTCTACTTCTTACATGTTGAACACAAATACCTGTACTTTCTACTTCTTACATGTTGAACACAAATACCTGTACTTTCTACTTCTCACATGTTGAACACAAATACCTGTACTTTCTACTTCTTACATGTTGAACTCAAATACCTGTACTTTCTACTTCTCACATTTTGAACACAAATACCTGTACTTTCTACTTCTTACATGTTGAACCCAAATACCTGTACTTTCTACTTCTCACATGTTGAACACAAATACCTGTACTTTCTACTTCTCACATGTTGAACTCAAATACCTGTACTTTCTACTTCTCACATGTTGAACACAAATACCTGTACTTTCTACTTCTCACATGTTGAACTCAAATACCTGTACTTTCTACTTCTTACATTTTGAACCCAAATACCTGTACTTTCTACTTCTTACATTTTGAACACAAATACCTGTACTTTCTACTTCTTACATGTTGAACTCAAATACCTGTACTTTCTACTTCTTACATGTTGAACTCAAATACCTGTACTTTCTACTTCTTACATGTTGAACTCAAATACCTGTACTTTCTACTTCTTACATGTTGAACCCAAATACCTGTACTTTCTACTTCTTACATGTTGAACTCAAATACCTGTACTTTCTACTTCTTACATGTTGAACCCAAATACCTGTAC
Organism: Trematomus bernacchii; assembly: GCF_902827165.1. Classification (NCBI taxonomy): domain Eukaryota; kingdom Metazoa; phylum Chordata; class Actinopteri; order Perciformes; family Nototheniidae; genus Trematomus; species Trematomus bernacchii. The sequence continues at coordinate 98,352 of NW_022987753.1, forward strand.
TTTCTACTTCTTACATGTTGAACACAAATACCTGTACTTTCTACTTCTCACATGTTGAACACAAATACCTGTACTTTCTACTTCTTACATGTTGAACACAAATACCTGTACTTTCTACTTCTTACATGTTGAACACAAATACCTGTACTTTCTACTTCTTACATGTTGAACACAAATACCTGTACTTTCTACTTCTTACATGTTGAACACTAATACCTGTACTTTCTACTTCTCACATGTTGAACACAAATACCTGTACTTTCTACTTCTTACATGTTGAACACTAATACCTGTACTTTCTACTTCTCACATGTTGAACACAAATACCTGTACTTTCTACTTCTCACATGTTGAACACAAATACCTGTACTTTCTACTTCTTACATTTTGAACACAAATACCTGTACTTTCTACTTCTTACATGTTGAACACAAATACCTGTACTTTCTACTTCTTACATGTTGAACACAAATACCTGTACTTTCTACTTCTTACATGTTGAACACAAATACCTGTACTTTCTACTTCTCACATTTTGAACACAAATACCTGTACTTTCTACTTCTTACATGTTGAACACAAATACCTGTACTTTCTACTTCTTACATATTGAACACAAATACCTGTACTTTCTACTTCTCACATTTTGAACACAAATACCTGTACTTTCTACTTCTTACATGTTGAACACAAATACCTGTACTTTCTACTTCTTACATGTTGAACACAAATACCTGTACTTTCTACTTCTTACATGTTGAACCCAAATACCTGTACTTTCTACTTCTTACATGTTGAACCCAAATACCTGTACTTTCTACTTCTTACATGTTGAACACAAATACCTGTACTTTCTACTTCTTACATGTTGAACACAAATACCTGTACTTTCTACTTCTTACATTTTGAACCCAAATACCTGTACTTTCTACTTCTTACATGTTGAACACAAATACCTGTACTTTCTACTTCTTACATGTTGAACCCAAGTACCTGTACTTTCTACTTCTTACATGTTGAACCCAAATACCTGTACTTTCTACTTCTCACATTTCCCAAACAGGCTGGTTCCTTTAGTTTGAATGTGTGTTTGGTGGCGTGATCATTATTATTTAGAGTCATTGCGTGCCTATTGATTTGAACACGATCCGTGTATCCATCATTTCCTGGTCTTCTCTAAAGAAGAGGGACCAATGAAAACGTTGTCATGTTGCCGTTGTTCAGCATGGAAACATTCATTAGCTAACAATGACATTATTGTTCTATTAATATAAAGGGAGGTCAGGTACTCTTTAAAACAGCTGCTAGTTATGGGTACTTTTTACTGAAGTACATTTCAAAGCCTCTTTACTTTTACTTGAGTAAAGAAGTTTAGTCAGTACTTCTACTTTCACCAGAGTATTTTTAAACACGAGTATCTGTACTTCTACTTGAGTAAAGGATGTTTACTTTTGTCCTCTCTGCTCGTAGGCTTCTTCCAACACAACATACTTTAAAAACACAATGTTCAACACTACCTGGACCACAAACAGACCACAGCAAGCGTCTGATACCAAAGCGCTGTTAGCAGCAGTTTCATATAATATAGTAAATATAAACCAGAGCCCAGTCTGTTCTGATTGGTTCGCTGGCCGGCTCTGTTGTGATTGGTCAACCAGCTTAGAGATGTCCCGCCCCTTTAGCCTATCACGTACAACGGAAGACTCACGCTAGCCAATAGGAGCGTGAGTGTTCCGTTGTGATGTCACTATGTTCCGGAAGTAAACAAAGGAGTCCGATGGAGGCGTGTCAGGCAGAACACAGCAGATTCAAATGTTAATTAAAATAATGCACCTTAAAGGGGACCTATCATGCAAAATGCACTTGTGTACGTCTTTTCTACATGAATATGTGTCCCCGGTGTTCCAGGGAACTCACCAAGTGTCAGAAAACACAACCCTCTCTATTTTCCTCCATACCCAAATCTCTAAAAAAGGGGCTGCAACGGATCTGATAAAAACTGATCCAGATTTGAACACTGTCCTGACGTCAGGACGGTGGCGCTACGGCTATTGGGCCAACTCCACCAATCAGGAGGAGACAGCCACGGCCATTGCCGTTCCAAAGCGCTGGAGACGCTGTAGTACATATGCCAGGCCTGTAGGTGGTGCTGTTCTCACTGAATCAGCCCTTGCTAAAACAGAGCTAGAAATTGTCAAATTGAGCGAAATGAGGCATGGCTAAAATGCATGATCTGTTACACATTTAAAATAAGGTGTTTATGTTTCCTGAGGTTAAACCCTTTTTATATATTCATGACCTAACTACAGGGCAGACTTCACATCCATAACTCCGCTGAGGAGAGACCACAATGAAACATGAATTAGGATGTCTTCAGTGTTGTTGTAATGTCTCTCTCTGTCCTGATGGTGGCGCTGCATCATCTATTTCTACACATGTTATAAAAACCAGCGATCACATATAAAGTTTCGAGCGACCGCTGTGGTCCAGATGGAGCGAAGTTCACACACACACACACACACACACACACACACACACACACACACACACACACACACACACACACACACACACACACACACACACACACACACATTACCCTCACTTTCCCCTAATTACTGTGTGTGTGTGTGTGTGTGTGTGTGTGTGTGTGTGTGTGTGTGTGTCAATGAGCCATGTGATTGGCTCATTACTAAGTAAACAAACACACACCTCTCTTCCCGTCTCCCAGCATCCCTCGGGCGGTCCGGACGCTTTCAGTCGGGTTGGGTTTCCTCTCCGAGCTGAACCTCCGCCCCGTAGAAAGCAATTAAAAACACATTTTCACATTTCACTCGTTAGCAGTGTGAGAGCAATGGATGTTCACAGAGGCATCTTATGGATAGTGAACACTTCTACAATAAGCTTTTTAAAAACATTCAAAGCAAAAGAAACACATTCAAACTTTCTTAAAACAATGAAAATGAAAACATGTCAAGTAGGTTTACACATAAATGGAATGAACAGATATAATGGTGGCGCCCACACACTACGAGCTACTGGAAAGGTGACCAAATAAATACATGATTTTAAAATAAAAGCAAAACTTCTCCTGCTTTCCTGAATAGTGAAGAAAGACTTCATCTGTTTGAATAAAGTGACATTTGAGCTAGTAATATGATTTAAACTTCACATTATATTATATATATATATATACTATGCAACAATTGTTTTTATCGGCACATATTTTATTTTATTCTATTTCTAGGATTACAACCATATTCAATGTAAATACTGCTTTTTATTACTATCTTTTGAAATATGTTGTAATGTTATTATAGTTTTATTCAAATAGTTCTCTCCCTGTGTTTTTAATCTTTGTGTTATTTAATGTATGCACCACAACACCGAGTACAATTCCTCGTACGTGTCAACCCACCTGGTGATAAACCTGTTTCTGATTATTTATCATTATAAAGAAACACTACATGCAGTCCCACCAGTAACCACAGGGGGGCGGTAGAGTGCAGGAGAAGCTAACCTTCATTAACTGATCAGACTACAATCAGATCATCAATAAAAACACATTATTACTATCTGACTAGTCCTATAAAACAACAACAACAATGATAGGAAGAAAGAAGCTGTTACACCCCAAAATGTCAATAAGAGTCCCTTAAATTAGCAATATTATTATTATTAATACAATAATCCGTGAAACCTGAAGAACTCATTTAGACTTTCTGCAGACTGGGATCCTGAATAGCATTAAGGTAGAACACCTGATCTAGAAACCACTAAACTGTCTGAACATCTTCATAAAACACCAGAAAGGTCACTGGGATTTCCTCAAGAACCAAAATCCTTTCTTAAAAACTCCTGAAATCTCTTCAGTCGGCAGCCGGGGATGTGTTGAGGCTTTCAGCATTAAACGATATGTGTGATTTAAAACACATGACTTGACTCCAATTATCGCACACAGGACACAGGACACAGGACACACAGGATACAGGATACAGGACACAGGACACACAGGATACAGGATACAGGACACAGGACACAGGACACAGGATACAGGACACAGGACACAGGACACAGGATACAGGACACAGGACACACAGGACACAGGACACACAGGATACAGGACACAGGACACAGGATACAGGACAC
>NW_022987753.1:107500-122500 GCF_902827165.1 Trematomus bernacchii
TGGTGGTGCATACATTATTTGAGATATATTTCAAACTCGGACTTCATTTTAAGGACATGTCGGCCAGGGGTGTAGAGCTATTTGTTTAAGCACCGGATTGGCAAAACAGAAGAGTAAACCAGTCTGCCTTGATCTATGAATTAATGTCCGGGACTCTCGGACCCGCAGCTGCCCGCAGCTGCTTTATAGACGGAAACCCTCCTTCACTTCTTAAAACGGCTGCAGCATCCGGAGGCAGCGGCACGTATACTCCGCTTCTGAGAAGTGCAGCACCAGTATGACTGTGTTTAACTTCATCAGAACAGTTTAAGAGTGACTGCAGGCTGCTACGTGTTAACCACACACACCTATACACACACATCTACACACATCGAACTGCCCGATTACTCCCCCTTTTATTAGTTTTATGAAGGAGATGTCCAGTCAGTCACCAAGGCGCATGATGTGTGTGTGTATGTGCTCTGCTCAGCTCAGCTCTGTGTGTTCGGTGTGTTTGTGTCTGTCCGACACCGGCATTTGTTTTCAAATGTTTATGAACAGTAATTTACACACATATGGCTAACTCCATATATGCGGCTGTTCCCAAAATAAATTAGTTTAATCTTAATCTCGATGTAGTGCTAATGCTGTCGGAGTGCACCGGAACGAACGACACTATCATAATATCTTCTGAAAACAAATGCCAGTGTTCATAATGCGGCTTCTCCTCGTTTTCCCAGCATTCACTGGATTATCCGTAAATCATACAAACAAAACCAAAACGTTAATTTATCTGTTTTCCCGTTTTGGTTTAAAAACTGAATAACGTCGGTTTTTTGGTTTTCCGAAAAACCAAAAAATGACACCGGTTCTTTTTTAAACTTTGTTAATATGTTTTGGATGCATATTGTTCTAGTATCTGTTCAGGCTGTTACATACAATTAGCCTCTGTTGCTACCTGCTGGTGGTGAGTAAATATTAAAATCAGTTAAAATTGACAACCGGTCCGCGATTTTTTTTTAATGTATCTGCCGGTCCTTGGCACAATAAAGGTTGGGAACCCCTGCTTTAGTTCACTGAGTCTGACCCACTGAGATAACACTGAGAGAGTCCTTTAGGTCACTGAGTCTGACCCACTGAGATAACACTGAGAGAGTCCTTTAGTTCACTGAGTCTGACCCACTGAGATAACACTGAGAGAGTCCTTTAGTTCACTGAGTCTGACTCACTGAGATAACACTGAGAGAGTCCTTTAGTTCACTGAGTCTGACCCACTGAGATAACACTGAGAGAGTCCTTTAGGTCACTGAGTCTCTCAGTCTGACAGGAGAGGACTCTCCTCCACTTTGTTGTTGAAAAAACTCCTTATATCCGTTAGCGTAGCTCGCTAGCACCAGAAGCTAACAACAACGATCTCCGGTACCGGTGCGCTCTCTCTCTCTCGCTCGCACACGCACACAAAATGGCTCGTTCCACACACACACAGAGCCGAGCTTTAATGAAACACAGAGACCCAGACCTAATAGTTCTGTATCTTATTATTTTAGAATCAATAATTGTTCAAATTATGATCTTTTTTTTTTTTTATTTCTTTTTTTTTATAACCATTTTTCCTCCTGGTCTCTCGCGCCCCCCCCTGTCATGCCTCTGCGCCCCCCACTTTGAGAACCACTGTGTTAGCCTAACCCTGTCCTGCTGGGGGACAAACAGCAGATTTCAGAGTCAGAATGTCTAATTATAGCAGATTATAAATGGATCTTTAGTAACATGTGTGTCTCTGACATCATTACCAAAAACAAAAACAACGCACGTGCCTTGTTTGCTACCGTCGACAGACTAACTAACCCCCCAGTGTCAGTAGCCTCTGAATTTCTATCCACCAGGGCGTGCAATGACTCTGCCTTCTTCACGGGGCGGAGTGGCGCAGCGGGCTGTGCGTTTGATCATCAGATCAAGGGGGCGTTGGGGAACTCCAGTTCGAAACCCGCTCCCGCCGCCACTGCGTCAGGCCGTTGTGTCCTTGGGCAAGACACTTCACCCGAATTTGCTCCTGTGGGTATTGTCCACAGTACTTGTATGATACTAATGTGTACTTGTAAAGCGCCTTGATGACTTTGAGGTGTGAAGATGGGCGGTGTGGCGCAGTGGGCTGTGCATTGATCAAGGGGGCGAAACCCGCCGCTGCTGCGTCTGTAAAGCCATTGTGTCCTTGGGCAAGACACTTCACCTGAATTTGCTCCTGTGGGTATTGTCCACAGTACATGACCGTTACATGTATGTATGTGTAATGTGTATCTGTAAAGCGCTTTGGGTCATGGAAAAAGCACTATAATAAATATAAGGAATTAATTCATTCACTGACAACACTCAGAAAATCAAACAAGCAGTCAGTGCCTCTGCATCAGGTACAGCAAATGTGTTGTCCCTGTGTCCACCTAATATCAATTCAAACACCATGACACAATTCCATCAGATTAATGATAAAAACTTAGAGGACATTATTCAACTTCTGAAATCCTCCTCCTGCTGCCTTGATATTATTCCAACAGGATTTTTCAAAGATGTTTTTCCTTGCATGGCCTCAGATCTACTTCATATAGTAAACAAGTCTCTTCACTCAGGTATTTTTCCACAGGCACTGAAAACTGCAGTCATTAAACCGCTCTTAAAAAAGAATAATCTAGATGCTTCAGTAATGAACAATTACAGGCCAATATCAAACCTGCCATTTCTAGGTAAAATCATCGAAAAAGTAGTTTTTCAACAGTTGAGTAACTTCTTGCATTTAAATAACTGTTTGGATGTGTTCCAGTCAGGATTTCGTCCAAACCACAGCACTGAGACTGCACTTGTTAAGGTCTTCAATGACATCCACTTAAACACAGACAGTGGCAGAACTTCAGTGTTAGTATTATTAGATCTCAGTGCTGTGTTTGATACTGTTGACCACAACATATTACTAGACCGACTGGAAAACTGGGTGGGACTTTCGGCAACAGTTCTAAACTGGTTTGAATCCTACTTAAAGGACAGAAACAACTTTGTTTTCATACAGTAGGTAAATACACTTCTGAGTTGACAAATATGACATGTGGGGTACCTCAAGGCTCCATCTTGGGGCCTCTTCTCTTTAACCTGTTAAGCCCGAGAGACCCCGGTTCCGGGGCACTGCCGCAACATCTTGCAGGAAACAGTGTCTGAGGGCATGTTCATTTAATAAACAATGAATGTTTTATATCCATGTAACGGGAAGAAACTCATCTAACTGATCTTTTTTTTTTTTTCAAAAGAAAACCCACAATGCCTCTGAATTAGCAACGAGCGAAAAATGCTAACAGATTACTGCACCGAAAATCACTCACAAAACCTTATTATTTATCTCTTCTCCACATCCATGACATCGTTTCACATCGTGAGGTGACACAGAATCGAAGGGTACCCTCATTATCACTGAATTATACAAATTTGCGACGTTATAAACAAAAACGGACATCAAAACAGGTGACGCTAGGTAGCTAAAAATGCTAACATTTTTACCTTGGCTCTGTAGTCTCTCCAAACTGGTCTTCAATGGCATTAAAACGATAAAAACGCTGCTGAAGTTAATCCATAGGTTAATCCAATGTGTCTGTGTCCCTTTGAAATGATTTCTGATAATCCATAAGCATTAAAACTGCTTTTCCGTTTCCAGATGTCAAAGCTAGAGATAGGTTCGCTCTGATGCAAAACTGCATGCGCGAAGCCCCCACCTTTTCTCTTCACAATGTGTGTGTGTGGGGGACTCCCCCTTCGATTCTATTGGCTCTAACGGTCAGAAAGAGGTGTCAACCATCAAAATCGAGCAAGGGGGGCCAGAGATATGGAAAATCCACCCAAATGACCCCAGAAGTGGTTTCTTTTTGCTAAATCTCTCTAAAAAGGTCAAATGTCACTTGTTTTGCATCAATCTTGATACAGGGTACTTATTATATGTTGTACTTTGGATTCCTAAAGCTTTTAGTCTACTAACCCATCATCCAAGGGTAGTTTTCACTATAAGTGCAAAATATTTTTTGGACGGACACTATAATTTACAGTTTTTTACTATGTCAAATCTGAATTTTCTTTAAAATAAAAAACATCTATATTGATTCTGACTTTTCTACATCCAACTCACAGGTTTATCATTACTTTGAGAAAAAAGATTATTAATGTAACCCTTTTAGAAGGGAAGATATGGTCATTTGTTCTGGGAATGTCATTTTCGAGCCTGAGACCTGAAAAACAGGCTCAGGGCTAAACAGGTTAACATCTACATGCTACCACTGGCTCAGATAATGAAAAACAACAAAATAAGTTACCATAGCTATGCGGATGACACACACATTTACATAACCATTTCACCAGGAGACTATTCTCCAGTTAAAACACTGAGTAAGTGCATTGAACAAATCAATGACTGGATGTGTCAGAACTTTCTCCAATTAAACAAAAATAAAACTGAGGTAATGGTTTTTGGAGCCAAGGCAGAACGTATAAAAGTTAGCGCTGAGCTTCAGTCTGCAATGTTCAAAACAACAGATGAAGGCAGAAATCTAGGTGTAGTCATGGACTCTGACCTGAGTTTCAACAGTCACATTAAAACAGTTACTAAATCAGCCTACTATCATCTAAAGAACATATCTAGGATTAAAAGACTAATGTCACAGCAGGATCTGGAAAAACTTGTCCATGCTTTTATCTTCAGTAGACTGGACTACTGTAATGGTGTCTTTACAGGTCTCACTAACACATCTATTAGAAAGCTGCAGCTGATTCAGAACGCCGCTGCTCGAGTCCTCACTAACACTAAGAAAGTGGATCACATCACTCCTGTTCTGAAGTCCTTACACTGGTTCCTCACTGACACTAAGAAAGTGGATCAGTCCAGTTCTGAAGTCTTTACACTGGTTCCTCACTGACACTAAGAAAGTGGATCAGTCCAGTTCTGAAGTCTTTACACTGGTTCCTCACTGACACTAAGAAAGTGGATCAGTCCAGTTCTGAAGTCTTTACACTGGTTCCTCACTGACACTAAGAAAGTGGATCAGTCCAGTTCTGAAGTCTTTACACTGGTTCCTCACTGACACTAAGAAAGTGGATCACATCACTCCTGTTCTGAGGTCTTTACACTGGTTCCTCACTAACACTAAGAAAGTGGATCAGTCCAGTTCTGAGGTCTTTACACTGGTTCCTCACTAACACTAAGAAAGTGGATCAGTCCAGTTCTGAAGTCTTTACATTGGTTCCTCACTAACACTCAGAAAGTGGATCAGTCCAGTTCTGAAGTCTTTACACTGGTTCCTCACTAACACTAAGAAAGTGGATCAGTCCAGTTCTGAAGTCTTTACACTGGTTCCTCACTAACACTAAGAAAGTGGATCAGTCCAGTTCTGAAGTCTTTACACTGGTTCCTCACTGACACTAAGAAAGTGGATCACATCACTCCTGTTCTGAGGTCTTTACACTGGTTCCTCACTGACACTAAGAAAGTGGATCAGTCCAGTTCTGAAGTCTTTACACTGGTTCCTCACTAACACTAAGAAAGTGGATCAGTCCAGTTCTGAGGTCTTTACACTGGTTCCTCACTAACACTAAGAAAGTGGATCAGTCCAGTTCTGAAGTCTTTACACTGGTTCCTCACTGACACTCAGAAAGTGGATCAGTCCAGTTCTGAAGTCTTTACACTGGTTCCTCACTGACACTAAGAAAGTGGATCAGTCCAGTTCTGAAGTCTTTACACTGGTTCCTCACTGACACTAAGAAAGTGGATCACATCACTCCTGTTCTGAGGTCTTTACACTGGTTCCTCACTGACACTAAGAAAGTGGATCAGTCCAGTTCTGAAGTCTTTACACTGGTTCCTCACTGACACTAAGAAAGTGGATCACATCACTCCTGTTCTGAGGTCTTTACACTGGTTCCTCACTAACACTAAGAAAGTGGATCAGTCCAGTTCTGAGGTCTTTACACTGGTTCCTCACTAACACTAAGAAAGTGGATCAGTCCAGTTCTGAAGTCTTTACATTGGTTCCTCACTAACACTCAGAAAGTGGATCAGTCCAGTTCTGAAGTCTTTACACTGGTTCCTCACTAACACTAAGAAAGTGGATCAGTCCAGTTCTGAAGTCTTTACATTGGTTCCTCACTAACACTCAGAAAGTGGATCAGTCCAGTTCTGAAGTCTTTACACTGGTTCCTCACTAACACTAAGAAAGTGGATCAGTCCAGTTCTGAGGTCTTTACACTGGTTCCTCACTAACACTAAGAAAGTGGATCAGTCCAGTTCTGAAGTCTTTACATTGGTTCCTCACTAACACTCAGAAAGTGGATCAGTCCAGTTCTGAAGTCTTTACACTGGTTCCTCACTAACACTAAGAAAGTGGATCAGTCCAGTTCTGAAGTCTTTACATTGGTTCCTCACTAACACTCAGAAAGTGGATCAGTCCAGTTCTGAAGTCTTTACACTGGTTCCTCACTAACACTAAGAAAGTGGATCAGTCCAGTTCTGAAGTCTTTACACTGGTTCCTCACTGACACTAAGAAAGTGGATCACATCACTCCTGTTCTGAGGTCTTTACACTGGTTCCTCACTAACACTAAGAAAGTGGATCAGTCCAGTTCTGAAGTCTTTACACTGGTTCCTCACTGACACTAAGAAAGTGGATCAGTCCAGTTCTGAAGTCTTTACACTGGTTCCTCACTGACACTAAGAAAGTGGATCACATCACTCCTGTTCTGAGGTCTTTACACTGGTTCCTCACTAACACTAAGAAAGTGGATCAGTCCAGTTCTGAGGTCTTTACACTGGTTCCTCACTAACACTAAGAAAGTGGATCAGTCCAGTTCTGAAGTCTTTACACTGGTTCCTCACTAACACTAAGAAAGTGGATCAGTCCAGTTCTGAAGTCTTTACATTGGTTCCTCACTAACACTAAGAAAGTGGATCAGTCCAGTTCTGAAGTCTTTACACTGGTTCCTCACTAACACTCAGAAAGTGGATCAGTCCAGTTCTGAAGTCTTTACACTGGTTCCTCACTAACACTAAGAAAGTGGATCAGTCCAGTTCTGAAGTCTTTACACTGGTTCCTCACTGACACTAAGAAAGTGGATCAGTCCAGTTCTGAAGTCTTTACACTGGTTCCTCACTGACACTAAGAAAGTGGATCAGTCCAGTTCTGAAGTCTATACACTGGTTCCTCACTAACACTAAGAAAGTGGATCAGTCCAGTTCTGAAGTCTTTACACTGGTTCCTCACTGACACTAAGAAAGTGGATCAGTCCAGTTCTGAAGTCTATACACTGGTTCCTCACTAACACTAAGAAAGTGGATCAGTCCAGTTCTGAAGTCTTTACACTGGTTCCTCACTGACACTAAGAAAGTGGATCAGTCCAGTTCTGAAGTCTATACACTGGTTCCTCACTAACACTAAGAAAGTGGATCAGTCCAGTTCTGAGGTCTTTACACTGGTTCCTCACTAACACTAAGAAAGTGGATCAGTCCAGTTCTGAAGTCTTTACACTGGTTCCTCACTGACACTAAGAAAGTGGATCAGTCCAGTTCTGAAGTCTATACACTGGTTCCTCACTAACACTAAGAAAGTGGATCAGTCCAGTTCTGAAGTCTTTACACTGGTTCCTCACTAACACTAAGAAAGTGGATCAGTCCAGTTCTGAAGTCTATACACTGGTTCCTCACTAACACTAAGAAAGTGGATCAGTCCAGTTCTGAAGTCTTTACACTGGTTCCTCACTAACACTAAGAAAGTGGATCAGTCCAGTTCTGAGGTCTTTACACTGGTTCCTCACTAACACTAAGAAAGTGGATCAGTCCAGTTCTGAAGTCTTTACATTGGTTCCTCACTGACACTAAGAAAGTGGATCAGTCCAGTTCTGAAGTCTTTACATTGGTTCCTCACTAACACTCAGAAAGTGGATCAGTCCTGTTCTGAAGTCTTTACATTGGTTCCTCACTAACACTCAGAAAGTGGATCAGTCCAGTTCTGAAGTCTTTACACTGGTTCCTCACTAACACTAAGAAAGTGGATCAGTCCAGTTCTGAAGTCTTTACATTGGTTCCTCACTAACACTCAGAAAGTGGATCAGTCCAGTTCTGAAGTCTTTACACTGGTTCCTCACTAACACTAAGAAAGTGGATCAGTCCAGTTCTGAGGTCTTTACACTGGTTCCTCACTAACACTAAGAAAGTGGATCAGTCCAGTTCTGAAGTCTTTACATTGGTTCCTCACTAACACTCAGAAAGTGGATCAGTCCAGTTCTGAAGTCTTTACACTGGTTCCTCACTAACACTAAGAAAGTGGATCAGTCCAGTTCTGAAGTCTTTACATTGGTTCCTCACTAACACTCAGAAAGTGGATCAGTCCAGTTCTGAAGTCTTTACACTGGTTCCTCACTAACACTAAGAAAGTGGATCAGTCCAGTTCTGAAGTCTTTACACTGGTTCCTCACTGACACTAAGAAAGTGGATCACATCACTCCTGTTCTGAGGTCTTTACACTGGTTCCTCACTAACACTAAGAAAGTGGATCAGTCCAGTTCTGAAGTCTTTACACTGGTTCCTCACTGACACTAAGAAAGTGGATCAGTCCAGTTCTGAAGTCTTTACACTGGTTCCTCACTGACACTAAGAAAGTGGATCACATCACTCCTGTTCTGAGGTCTTTACACTGGTTCCTCACTAACACTAAGAAAGTGGATCAGTCCAGTTCTGAGGTCTTTACACTGGTTCCTCACTAACACTAAGAAAGTGGATCAGTCCAGTTCTGAAGTCTTTACATTGGTTCCTCACTAACACTCAGAAAGTGGATCAGTCCAGTTCTGAAGTCTTTACACTGGTTCCTCACTAACACTAAGAAAGTGGATCAGTCCAGTTCTGAAGTCTTTACACTGGTTCCTCACTAACACTAAGAAAGTGGATCAGTCCAGTTCTGAAGTCTTTACATTGGTTCCTCACTAACACTAAGAAAGTGGATCAGTCCAGTTCTGAAGTCTTTACACTGGTTCCTCACTAACACTCAGAAAGTGGATCAGTCCAGTTCTGAAGTCTTTACACTGGTTCCTCACTAACACTAAGAAAGTGGATCAGTCCAGTTCTGAAGTCTTTACACTGGTTCCTCACTGACACTAAGAAAGTGGATCAGTCCAGTTCTGAAGTCTTTACACTGGTTCCTCACTGACACTAAGAAAGTGGATCAGTCCAGTTCTGAAGTCTATACACTGGTTCCTCACTAACACTAAGAAAGTGGATCAGTCCAGTTCTGAAGTCTTTACACTGGTTCCTCACTGACACTAAGAAAGTGGATCAGTCCAGTTCTGAAGTCTATACACTGGTTCCTCACTAACACTAAGAAAGTGGATCAGTCCAGTTCTGAAGTCTTTACACTGGTTCCTCACTGACACTAAGAAAGTGGATCAGTCCAGTTCTGAAGTCTATACACTGGTTCCTCACTAACACTAAGAAAGTGGATCAGTCCAGTTCTGAGGTCTTTACACTGGTTCCTCACTAACACTAAGAAAGTGGATCAGTCCAGTTCTGAAGTCTTTACACTGGTTCCTCACTGACACTAAGAAAGTGGATCAGTCCAGTTCTGAAGTCTATACACTGGTTCCTCACTAACACTAAGAAAGTGGATCAGTCCAGTTCTGAAGTCTTTACACTGGTTCCTCACTAACACTAAGAAAGTGGATCAGTCCAGTTCTGAAGTCTATACACTGGTTCCTCACTAACACTAAGAAAGTGGATCAGTCCAGTTCTGAAGTCTTTACACTGGTTCCTCACTAACACTAAGAAAGTGGATCAGTCCAGTTCTGAGGTCTTTACACTGGTTCCTCACTAACACTAAGAAAGTGGATCAGTCCAGTTCTGAAGTCTTTACATTGGTTCCTCACTGACACTAAGAAAGTGGATCAGTCCAGTTCTGAAGTCTTTACATTGGTTCCTCACTAACACTCAGAAAGTGGATCAGTCCTGTTCTGAAGTCTTTACACTGGGTCCTCACTGACACTAAGAAAGTGGATCAGTCCAGTTCTGAGGTCTTTACACTGGTTCCTCACTAACACTCAGAAAGTGGATCACTCCAGTTCTGAAGTCTTTACACTGGTTCCTCACTGACACTAAGACAGGGTTGCCAACTTTGGGTACCTGGCTGGAGTGAGATTTTGATATCATGGGTTTAATTCGGTTTAATTACACATATGCGCATGAAATGACTGCTATCGTGTCAGCAGCGGGACCTTAGCATATATATAGGATATATATACAATATATACAAATACACAATAATGGACACAGACTATAAAGGGCACACAGTTTCATTCACTAATGAAAGTCAAACACATGTTTCCACTGTTTTATTGTGTGCCTGTCGCGATAAGCAATTAATTGACTTATCGTACGATAAATAAAAATGAACTCGATAACTTTTCTGACCTCGATAAATTGCCATTTACATGAGGATGTGACTAGCAGTTTGAAAGGATGTACTTGAATTATTATTACATATTATCATTATGTCAGTGGTCTAAAATGGTCATACAACGGTGCTGACAATATTATCGTTTATCGCAATAATTTCCCGGAAAATGTATCCAACAAAATTAATTATCGTGAGAGGCCTATACATGAAACACACACACACAAACAAATCTACAGACTTACTCCAAACTGCCAAATATATTAATTAACACACTCTCACTCTCATATACTCTTTGACTCTATTTTGGCTATAGTAGAACAATAAGCAGCAGACTTTTACTTTTTTATCATTTCTACTGGATCTTAGATCTGCGCATGCGCTCCAGAGTATTTGTGTTGGGTAATCTATGGTAGGGCTAACCCTTGTGGTGGGGCTCAAGTCAGTATTTGCAATGTAATTACATACACGCTCCCCCCGACAGTGAAACGCCACGCGTGAGGTTTAGATTATTTTCCTGTCTCAATCCAAATTGAACTGTATGAAATAAAAAGGCACATTTGTCTTGTAGTAAATAAAAAGGGTGACCTGGAGCCAATCCTGCAATTTCCCCTCAGGTGAAAGAGTTGACATGCTGAAAACCCAACCCCTGCAGGGGGGTCTGGGGGATTCTCCCCCAGGAGATTTTTTTAAATACTAACATAAAATACACATTCTGGTACTCTCTTGAGAAGAAAAATAAATAAATCTATTACTACACATTTAAAAAAATGAATGCCATATTAGTTTTTTGTTACTTTGTTCTGAAAGCTGAACCTGCTGCTCCTCACAGAGAGAAGAGGGAAGAGGCTGTGTGAATTACTTTACATTGTGGATAAGGGTGGATAGCCCCCATTGTTCTGTGTGTCAAAATGAAAGACAGCCCACACACCTATCAATCATCAAACCGTGGGGTCTTATTTCATTACGTGTTGATTTCTATCAACACGTAATGTTGTATCGATGTATAGAGATGTACTACCGCAAAAGTATTCTCCGTCGGGACTTCCTGCAACAACACCACGCCGTTATCGTGATTCTGATTGGCCAGAAGACATTATCAAAGATGTTCTATTGAGAAGACGATCACTACGTGACAAAAGTTTTCAAATCCGTTTCTAGTCTTCGTATTCTTGTTTTTGGCGTGAGAATAGTTTGGGCAGCGTGAGAGCGTGAGATTGAGAGTGAAAGCGTGTGTCACACGCTAGATGCGTGAGAGTTGGCAACCCTGGTCACTAAGAAAGTGGATCAGTCCAGTTCTGAAGTCTTTACACTGGTTCCTCACTGACACTAAGAAAGTGGATCACTCCTGTTCTGAAGTCTTTACACTGGTTCCTGTGTGTCAAATAATTGATTTCAAAATACTGCTGCTGGTTTATAAAGCTTTGAATGGTTTAGGCCCAAAATACATGTCTGACCTACTGCTAAATGATGAACCATCCAGATCTCTCAGGTCTTCAGGGACTGGTCAGCTTTCTGTCCCCAGAGTCAGAACTAAACATGGAGAAGTTCAGTTATTATGCTCCAAATATCTGGATCAAACTCCCAGAAACCTGCAGGTCCGCTGCAACGAAGACTACTTTTAAATCCAGGCTGAAGACTTTTCTTTTTGCCGCTGCTTTTAATTGAACTATTCACATCTTAAACTGCACTGTAACTTTTATTATCTTTGCTTTTTAATGAGTATTTTTAGATATCATTTTATAGTATGTTTCTTAAAGTCTTTCATTTTTGTAAAGCACTTTGAATTGTCTTGTGTTGAAAGGTGCTGTATAAATAAACTTGCCTTGCCTTACTCTTTAGTGTCCCCTGGTCTCCCAGCTGTGTGCGTCACTCTTTAGTGTCCCCTGGTCTCCCAGCTGTGTGCGTCACTCTTTAGTGTCCCCTGGTCTCCAGCTGTGTGCGTCACTCTTTAGTGTCCCCTGGTCTCCCAGCTGTGTGCGTCACTCTTTAGTGTCCCCTGGTCTCCCAGCTGTGTGCGTCACTCTTTAGTGTCCCCTGGTCTCCCAGCTGTGTGCGTCACTCTTTAGTGTCCCCTGGTCTCCAGCTGTGTGCGTCACTCTTTAGTGTCCCCTGGTCTCCAGCTGTGTGCGACTGTGAGTCACTCTTTAGTGTCCCCTGGTCTCCCAGCTGTGTGCGTCACTCTTTAGTGTCCCCTGGTCTCCCAGCTGTGTGCGTCAATCTTTAGTGTCCCCTGGTCTCCCAGCTGTGTGCGTCACTCTTTAGTGTCCCCTGGTCTCCCAGCTGTGTGCGTCACTCTTTAGTGTCCCCTGGTCTCCCAGCTGTGTGCGTCACTCTATAGTGTCCCCTGGTCTCCCAGCTGTGTACCTCACTCTTTAGTGTCCCCTGGTCTCCAGCTGTGTGCGTCACTCTTTACTGGCCCCTGGTCTCCCAGCTGTGTGCGTCACTCTTTAGTGTCCCCTGGTCTCCAGCTGTGTGCGTCACTCTTTACTGTCCCCTGGTCTCCCAGCTGTGTGCGTCACTCTTTAGTGTCCCCTGGTCTCCAGCTGTGTGCGTCACTCTTTAGTGTCCCCTGGTCTCCAGCTGTGTGCGACTGTGAGTCACTCTTTAGTGTCCCCTGGTCTCCCAGCTGTGTGCGTCACTCTTTAGTGTCCCCTGGTCTCCCAGCTGTGTGCGTCAATCTTTAGTGTCCCCTGGTCTCCCAGCTGTGTGCGTCACTCTTTAGTGTCCCCTGGTCTCCCAGCTGTGTGCGTCACTCTTTAGTGTCCCCTGGTCTCCCAGCTGTGTGCGTCACTCTTTAGTGTCCCCTGGTCTCCCAGCTGTGTTTTTTTTTTTTTTTTTTTTTTTTTTTTATTGAACATTTTTTTAAACATACAAAAGCTCGGTGAGGATATCATCAACTTATCAACATAAGTTCAAGACATTCAAGTCTCCCAGCTGTGTGCGTCACTCTTTAGTGTCCCCTGGTCTCCCAGCTGTGTGCGTCACTCTATAGTGTCCCCTGGTCTCCCAGCTGTGTACGTCACTCTTTAGTGTCCCCTGGTCTCCCAGCTGTGTGCGTCACTCTTTAGTGTCCCCTGGTCTCCCAGCTGTGTGCGTCACTCTTTAGTGTCCCCTGGTCTCCCAGCTGTGTGCGTCAATCTTTAGTGTCCCCTGGTCTCCCAGCTGTGTGCGTCACTCTTTAGTGTCCCCTGGTCTCCCAGCTGTGTGCGTCACTCTTTAGTGTCCCCTGGTCTCCCAGCTGTGTGCGTCACTCTTTAGTGTCCCCTGGTCTCCCAGCTGTGTGCGTCACTCTTTAGTGTCCCCTGGTCTCCCAGCTGTGTGCGTCACTCTATAGTGTCCCCTGGTCTCCCAGCTGTGTACGTCACTCTTTAGTGTCCCCTGGTCTCCCAGCTGTGTGCGTCACTCTTTAGTGTCCCCTGGTCTCCCAGCTGTGTGCGTCACTCTTTAGTGTCCCCTGGTCTCCCAGCTGTGTGCGTCACTCTTTACTGTCCCCTGGTCTCCAGCATGTCTCCTCAAGTTGCTGAATGTTCTCTAAATGCTGAATGTGTTGTTGCTGAAGATGTTTCTTCATGTGGAACCTTTGGGTTTTTATATCTGCATCCTTTCTGAAGCTGCTTCTCCTGATGAAGGAGGTTAGCACCCGTTAGCCTCCGTAAGTCTGCATTGAATATATTATGAATATATATTATTATATTATTATGTCCTCAACATATCTCAGGTTTGTGTCTCCAGAGGAAAGGGAACACGTCTCTCTGTGGGACGCCTGCAGGATGTGAAAGTCTGTCCTTTAAATGTTCAGTATTTCATGAACACTCACTCTTTATGTTCCGGGTGTTTTGGGGACATTAAGCGCAGATTTAAATCGTCTTACACACCGAGCTAATATGGAAGTAATGAAAATATTTCTGATCAGATTTGAGATTTAAACGTGTTTTCTGGATTCCTGTTGGGATTAAAACGGATTAGACCCGCTGCGAACAACACGACTTACTATAATAAATATTAATTATTGTATTTATGTAGACTCCAACATGCTGCTGGAGGTGTGTTTGCTGTTGTTTATTGATTGTATTATTTATTGTTAAATTAAGCCTTTTTATTTAATGATATATTTCTAATCCACTTTTTAATTTATTTATCTTTTATTTCATTTTAATTTAAAATGGAGCAACTGTTAGCTGTTTATAGTTTAGATCTCACACACACACACACACACACACACACACACACACACACACACACACACACACACACACACACACACACACACACACACACACACACACACACACAAACCTCTCTTCACACCTCACTAGGCTTTGTACTAAAACAACAAATAACATTTTCAACGCTTCACTGGTGGCACACTTTCGCCCACACACACTTTTGCTCACACTTTCGCTCACACACACTTTCGCCCACACACACATACACACACACACACCTCTCTTCGCAGGCAGCCAATCAGAGAGCAGGTATGCGGTGATGTCACAGGTGAGCGAGTTGTTCTCCTCTGCTGGGTTATAACCTGTCATTAGCTGTCAATCATTCCTGCATAATCTCATTA
>NW_022987753.1:127500-132500 GCF_902827165.1 Trematomus bernacchii
TGACCGTGCTATAGTTCCTTTATAGCCCAACATTAGCCACCTTTAGCTTAGCGGTGGTGACGTGAAGTCATGTGACCGTGCTGTAGTTCCTTTATAGCCCAACATTAGCCGCCTTTATCTTAGCGGTGGTGACGGGAAGTCATGTGACCGTGCTGTAGTTCCTTTATAGCCCAACATTAGCTGCCTTTAGCTTAGCGGTGGTGACGTGAAGTCATGTGACCGTGCTGTAGTTCCTTTATAGCCCAACATTAGCCGCCTTTAGCTTAGCGGTGGTGAAGTCATGTGACCGTGCTATAGTTCCTTTATAGCCCAACATTAGCCACCTTTATCTTAGCGGTGGTGACGGGAAGTCATGTGACCGTGCTGTAGTTCCTTTATAGCCCAACATTAGCCACCTCTAGCTTAGCGGTGGTGACGTGAAGTCATGTGACCGTACTGTAGTTCCTTTATAGCCCAACATTAGCCACCTTTAGCTTAGCGGTGGTGACGTGAAGTCATGTGACCGTACTGTAGTTCCTTTATAGCCCAACATTAGCCACCTTTAGCTTAGCGGTGGTGACGTGAAGTCATGTGACCGTGCTGTAGTTCCTTTATAGCCCAACATTAGCCACCTCTAGCTTAGCGGTGGTGACGTGAAGTCATGTGACCGTACTGTAGTTCCTTTATAGCCCAACATTAGCCACCTTTAGCTTAGCGGTGGTGACGTGAAGTCATGTGACCGTGCTGTAGTTCCTTTATAGCCCAACATTAGCCACCTCTAGCTTAGCGGTGGTGACGTGAAGTCATGTGACCGTACTGTAGTTCCTTTATAGCCCAACATTAGCCACCTTTAGCTTAGCGGTGGTGACGTGAAGTCATGTGACCGTGCTGTAGTTCCTTTATAGCCCAACATTAGCCTCTTTTAGCTTAGCGGTGGTGACGTGAAGTCATGTGACCGTGCTGTAGTTCCTTTATAGCCCAACATTAGCCACATTTAGTTTAGCGGTGGTGACGTGAAGTCATGTGACCGTGCTGTAGTTCCTTTATAGCCCATCATTAGCCTCCTTTAGCTTAGCGGTGGTGACGTGAAGTCATGTGACCGTGCTGTAGTTCCTTTATAGCCCAACATTAGCCACCTTTAGCTTAGCGGTGGTGACGTGAAGTCATGTGACCGTGCTGTAGTTCCTTTATAGCCCAACATTAGCCGCCTTTATCTTAGCGGTGGTGACGGGAAGTCATGTGACCGTGCTGTAGTTCCTTTATAGCCCAACATTAGCCACCTTTAGCTTAGCAGTGTTGACATGAAGTCATGTGACTGTGCTGTAGTTCCTTTATAGCCCAACATTAGCCGCCTTTAGCTTAGCGGTGGTGACGTGAAGTCATGTGACCGTGCTGTAGTTCCTTTATAGCCCAACATTAGCCGCCTTTAGCTTAGCGGTGGTGACGTGAAGTCATGTGACCGTGCTATAGTTCCTTTATAGCCCAACATTAGCCACCTTTAGCTTAGCGGTGGTGACGTGAAGTCATGTGACCGTTCTGTAGTTCCTTTATAGCCCAACATTAGCCGCCTTTATCTTAGCGGTGGTGACGGGAAGTCATGTGACCGTGCTGTAGTTCCTCTATAGAGAGGCGAAGTCCCTCCCTTTCCGGTGGGACCCATGGGACCTTATTTCGGGGAGGGATGAAACCCTCTTAGCTTAGCGGTGGTGACGTGAAGTCATGTGACCGTGCTGTTGTTCCTTTATAGCCCAACATTAGCCTCCTTTAGCTTAGCGGTGGTGACGTGAAGTCATGTGACCGTGCTGTAGTTCCTTCATAGCCCAACATTAGCCACCTTTAGCTTAGCGGTGGTGACGTGAAGTTATGTGACCGTGCTGTAGTTCCTTCATAGCCCAACATTAGCCACCTTTAGCTTAGCGGTGGTGACGTGAAGTCATGTGACCGTGCTGTAGTTCCTTTATAGCCCAACATTAGCCACCTTTAGCTTAGCGGTGGTGACGTGAAGTCATGTGACCGTGCTGTAGTTCCTTCATAGCCCAACATTAGCCACCTTTAGCTTAGCGGTGGTGACGTGAAGTCATGTGACCGTGCTGTAGTTCCTTTATAGCCCAACATTAGCCACCTTTAGCTTAGCGGTGGTGACGTGAAGTCATGTGACCGTGCTGTTGTTCCTTTATAGCCCAACATTAGCCTCCTTTAGCTTAGCGGTGGTGACGTGAAGTCATGTGACCGTGCTGTAGTTCCTTTATAGCCCAACATTAGCCGCCTTTAGCTTAGCGGTGGTGACGTGAAGTCATGTGACCGTGCTGTAGTTCCTTTATAGCCCAACATTAGCCGTTCCTCTATAGAGTGGCGAAGTCCCTCCCTTTCCGGTGGGACCCATGGGACCTTATTTCGGAAAAAGTTTGTATCAATAGAGAGAGAAAGATTATCTTTCGATCCCGTTTGAATTGTGCCACGAATTACACATATGATGTTTGTCAATCTTAAAAAATCATTTCCATGTCAAAAAAGTCACAGTTTGTCGTAAAACTGTTGAAATATAAGACTATGAAAAATACGCAACTAGAAAGACTACAAATCCCAGAGTCCCGGTCCCGCATGCTGGCTCTTAGGAACCGACTCACTCCTCTTGTGTGTATGTACAGCTCTCAACATGCCCAGACTTGGAGTGATTTTCACCTCTTTTAATACTTTCCGCCTCATTCTGAAAGAAAGAAGTGAAATGTGCCAACGTGACGGCCATCTTGGTGTGTGGTGCGAGACGGGAGATGTAGTTCATTGAGCGGTTTCACACAAACAAATGTGTTACTTCACAGTTTTACGACACATTTTTATTTTTTTGACTTGTAAAATTATCTTTTAAATTGACAAACATCATATGTGTAATTCGTGGCTCAATTCAAACGGGATCGAAAGATAATCTTTCTCTCTCCATTGACTTCAATACATACTTTTCCGAAATAAGGTCGCATGAGTCCCACCGGAAGAGGAGGCACTTCGCCTCTCTATAGCCCAACATTAGCCACCTTTAGCTTAGCGGTGGTGACGGGAAGTCTCCTCTGTATTGAGAGACAGACTAAACATATTATAATATACGTCACTGAAGTTCTCCACATAGTTCTGTTCTCACAGATATCAGGTGCAGTTCTTCTGGGAGTTAGCTGGTGGTTTAGGGTCTGTGGTTTAGGGTCTGTGGTTTAGGGTCTGTGGTTGAAGCTGTTTCTGGTTCACAAAAGCTATTATGGTGGCTAATGGCGACTCTTATTGCATATTTTAAAATGATGTATTTTGCATCCTGTTAAAGGTTTCTATTGGTAAAGAAGGGTTACACTATTTTAAATCTTTTCATTTTAATTTAGTTTAACTTTTCGATCTAATTTAATTTCTTCTCTTTTTTATATATTTATTCTTACAGTCGTTTTTTCAGTGTCTCAAACGTGCGTCACCACATTTTCAAAATACACATATATATAAAAGAAATCAAGAGGTGTGTGTGTGTGTGTGTGTGTGTGGGTGTGTGTGTGTGTGTGTGTGTGTGTGTGTGTGTGAGTGTGTGTGCTGTGAGATGTGTGTGTGTGTGTGTGTGTGTGTTGTCCAACAAATCCTCCCCTCTTATTAGGATCCCAGCAGGGGGGGGGGGGGCTTTAACATCTGCCCCCCCCCCCCTGAGTTAGACCACCAGGTATCCCACCTGTACCCCCCCCCCCCCCCCCCTCCATCCCATAATAATGCCTACTGAGGGGTAATTACCTGCAGGCTGTTTAAACCTCCGGTTGTTTTCTCCTCCAGCACGTCTGTCAGGAACAACGTGGACGTATCAACAGTTTGGATTAAAGACTTGATTATGAACAAGGTACCTCTGAGGGTTTGGAGTAAAAGACGTATTCTGATAGTTATTTTGAGTCCAAACCCGGTGCTTTGTGTGCAGGGGAGATCTTGGAAACTGTAATAAACTTGAATCGAAAAGCTATCACAAAGAAACCCTTTCAGACGCTGGGAACCAGTTGTAAAAGGGCTTCACTTTAATCTGAAGGAAGGGATTCTGAGAATGTTGGGAATTCTGAAAAAAGTCAGAACTCCGAGGAAAATATCAGGAAAAATAGAGAATCCTGACCTTTTTGTCAGAGCTCAAAACAGGTTCTCAACGTGTCCCTGATCCTCGTGTAAAATCATGGGAGGTCATTTTACAACATGTTTTCTTCCTCTCTATCACAGAAGCTGTTCACTTTGTCCCGATCCACGGCTTACTGATCAACATGTTTATAAAATACATTACATTTTTACATTACATTTCATTTAGCTGACGCTTTTATCCAAAGCGACTTACAATGACCAATTACAGGGACATTCTCCCTGGAGTAGGGCTACGTGCCTTACTCCAGGGCACACTAGTGGTGGTGCTCCAGGCGGGATAAATGTTAGTTCTTGGGATAATACTTAACGTGAGATCCAAAGAAAATAGAGCAGAATATGGGATTTTCTTCTGAAAATAAACATGTTATTTTAAGATAATCACTTTAACTCAAAGCTCTGGATTTGTTACCACGTGAAAACAAGGAAGAATCATATTTGAATAGTGGATGTTCCCTAAATGAACCTACATGTATATTTAGAGCGTCAGTGCCTGGCTCAGCGGCCTCTCGGCAGCAGAGCGTCTCTGAGTGACAGCAGCTGCAGAGCGTCAGTAATCCTCAGGTGAACTACGGCAACCCGGAGGCTCCGTTTCATTAAGAAGAGGGCGTTCAGATCTACTGCATCTCAGCAGGGCCCTGAACACAACACACACATCAAAGAGCAGAGACCCTCCCACACACACCCCCTGCCAAACACACACACACACACACACACACACACACACACACAAATGTTTACGTGTGTTTACGTGGTCTTTGTTGACATGCATCTGGTGTTCTTCCCCTAATGACCTCTCTCTCTTGTTTCCTGTATTTAGTTTTGAAACTATGAGATCTTGGAAACGGTGAAAACCTTCATAGTAAAAGCTAAAAAACCTTTAAGAC
>NW_022987753.1:137500-183488 GCF_902827165.1 Trematomus bernacchii
CCATACGTCACAGAAAGAGTCTACTCCTTGAATAACTCTATTATAAGACTGTAACCATAAGAAGCAGCACTTTTTAAAGCATTGTTCCAGTCGTGTTGCAGTGGATCCAAGTGTTGAGTTTGAGCGCAGCTTCACTTCGCTGACGGAGGATCTTTCTACCTTTTATTGAAATGCCACGTCCAGCAGAGCGTCGTCTCATTGATCAAACAGAGGACCTTCTGTTCAGATTCATCTTTATCATTTCCTCCACGTCGCCTCCCTGAGAGTTCAATTCCTCAGAACACGTGATCAGAGGAGAACTCAGGGTGTAGTTCCTCTGGTGTCCACTAGAGGCTGCAGTTATTTAGTAGACTGAACGTCCGTATAAAATACTTTGAGACATGTCTCCATGCTTTAATGTTGCTGTGCTGCAGCACCTCTTTTCACCCTCTGTCTGAAACCAGAGCTGCTCTGATTGGTTAGCTGGCCGGCTCTGTTGTGATTGGTCGACCAGCTTACAGATAAGATAAGATGGAACTTTAAGCGTTTATAGCAGCAACAGGTCAGAGTTAAAAAAACAGGATTCACACGAGGTAAAAATGAAGACAAAATAGAATAAAAACATTAAAATAATAATACAGATATAAAGTGATCAAGTGATCAAGTGATCAAGTGATCAAGTGATCAAGTGATCAAGTGATGAAGTAACTGTTGAAACAAGATATCACAGTAAACGTTGAGCATTTGAATGAACATGTTAGATATAGTTACATAAGAGATAACAGATGTCCCGCCCCTTAGCCAATAGGAGCGCGAGGTTACATAGTGAAGTCACTATGTTCTGGAAGTCAACAAGCACACATATCTATATGTTTCTAGTTGTTGTGCTTTTTCTCTTGTTTTTAATTATTGTTTAATTATTTGACTCCCATTGTGTCGTTCTATATATTCTATCAGCTCGCTGTTCAGCACTGAGGTTGTTTTGAATGTGCTTTATGAATAACTAAAGATTGAGATTGTGTGTTTCCCTCTCAGAGCCTCGCTGTGATTTCCCCCCTGCTGTGATGGGCTCTGAGCCGCTCTCCCCTCACCTCCAGAGGAACAAACAGGTACTGCAGGAACACGTCATGCTTTATACAAATCAAACAAAGTCTCCGGTGACGTTAGATATTCTATTTTTTCTTTTTCAAAACTCAACCCTTAAACATCTTTCTTTAGTCGGGAAATGTTATCTATGGTCTCATTGTGACACGAATGCACACAATATCTTTAAATGTAAATACTGCTTTATTTTACTGTATTTTTTAATAAGAAGAAGATGGACCTTTATTAATCCCCCGAGGTAAAACAGTACACACTTTTTACATCGTGCACATACAAATACACACAGTTATATGCACACACGCATTGAGAGGTCAGAGCGGAGGCAGCCAGTGAGCAGTTGGGGGTTAGGTGGCCCAGGAGGGGAACTGGCCCCTCTCCAGTACCAGTCCACACTCCGTATTTCTTGGTCCGATCGGGACGTGAACCAGCGACTGAACCACTGCCACCCCGAATATATCTTTATGTTATTATAGTTTTCTTAAAATAGTTTTCTATCTGTGTTTTTTAGTGGGAATGCTGATAACAGCATTCCCACTAAATGTTATGCTACTGACAAAAAGTTTATTATTATTCCGCAGGCTTATTTTGGCCGTCTTCTCCTCCCACATTCAACATCGCAGAAACTCCGTTCAAACATCAAAACGTTCAGCTCGGTCGGGAATCGATGGCTATTACTTTTATCATTCATAACTTTCATAATTCCAGAGATACATCCCATAATACATCACATTTTTAACCATTGAAGTCAATGGAGAAACTCTTCAGACTTCAACAAATCTTCATGCAACTTCAACTGCTTACGGGCCGTCTCCACAGCAGCGTTAAAAAATCTTGAAACGCTTCTGCCCATTCACTTTGAATGGGGTGACGTCACTTTCCCTCACTTTTCGCCGAAATGCTTTGTGGGCAGGCGAGCGGAGATTCTCAGGATTTTCAAGATTCAAAGTTGAACAATGTTCAACTTTTGAAGCTGAGGTGGAAGCGGCAGCCAATCAAATCCCATGTACGCAAATCTGGCAGTTCAAGCTCTAGCCAATCAAACGGCGTGTATGCTGGGAGAGACATACCGCAGGTCATTTCCTCATATTCCAAAACATGGAGGAGAAATTAGCGGTAGCGAATCAATCACCCGGTGCTTTATGACCAGACCTACCGGGATATAAACCGGAGGAGCCAGGCATGGAGGGAGGTGGCAGAGACAGTGGTATATTTTCGCCTGTTTTGGGAGTTTATATCCAGTTTACTTCGGGCTTTTTGGCTTCGTATGTCGCGGGCGGGAGATTCATGTGATTGGTTGATCGCAAAAAAAATCCCCAAGCCTCAGATACGCCCACCTCCAAGATTTTTTTAACGCTGCTGTGGAGACGGCCCGTAACTGTTCATTCATACTTTCACTCAGAAACCTCATTCCAACTTTAAAATGTTACACATCTTTCTGACATTATTCGTGTAACACAACTTTTAAATCTGATTCTTACTTTTAGAGATAGTAAACATTGTTCAGACCTTGGTAAAGAGGTTTTCTTCAGATTTTAACATTAACTAGAGTGCGTGATGTCACAGCTAGAGGGTAGGAAATCTTGAAATTTCCCCCATAATTCCCAAACCCTACATTCCTGAGACATCATTTTTCATGACAAACGTAGGAAAACATCTCGTAGCTTGAAAAATGACAAATAATTAAACAAAATAATTAAACTAAATGCCTCTTGAGGGCATGAAGTGACACAAACTTTCAACATGCCTCCATTAAAGCCCATTAGCCGCGTTCACACCAAGTACTTTGCCGTACTCAGTGCCGGCACTTAGTGCCCCGGCACTGATTACCCCAGGGCACTTAGTACAGATCGCGTTAACACCGGAATAAGTTCCCTGAGCAGTGGCGAGCCGTGAGCTTTATACCTAGGCCCTCTGACCCCCACCCCTTCCCTCGAAAAAAAAAAAAAAAAAGAGTTATGTCACAGCGTATACTTCAGCGGAATATCAAAACAACGGCCCAGGGTGCAAAACGCATCAATGACAGCGACCCTCTATCACACAAAACAACAGCTGTGAACCCCATTTGTGTTCTTTGACATTGAAAATGATATTGCATTGTGTTTGTTACTTTCGTTGCAGTTGTATGTCTTAAGTGTAATTTGGCATGCTTTTATTTTGAAGGCGAGTTCACGCTGTTGACAGGAAGTTGTTGTTGCTATGGAAACAAGAAAAGTTTCACAGCGGGGGGAACTCGTCATAATGTCCGCGATAATAAAACCCACCCATTTAGAGGGAAGATATGATTGGTCAATTGTACTGTCATTTGACATTACTCTCTCGTTCAGTTACTATAGCAACCCTCTGTGAATCGCAGAGAGGCCCGCTATAGTAACTGACATTCAAACAGAGACTGAACAGGCAGATTCGAAGGATTTATTTCTTTGGAAATGTTATTTTATTAAATCAAGTTTTTTTTCGGTAAAACTAATGAAAAATATAACAAAAATAATATTAAAAAATATATATTTAAAAAAAATATATATTTTTTTAATGTTTTTAAATATTATTTTTTGGAATATCTTAGGCCCTCACAGAGGGCCTAGAGGGCCCTGACGGCTCGCCACTGTCCCTGAGGGAAGATTACGCAAATGAGCCGCTGACGTCACTTCGTCTTCTTCTGCTACCACTTCACGGTGTATACTGCCACCCGAAGTCCCCGGCCGGAAGTCCCCGGAGTTGGGGACTGGCTTCAGTAGAAGCTGCTGGGACTCCCAGCAGCTTCTACTGAAGCCTTCCGAGTAAATCGCCAGAACGCCGACACCTCCTCATCTCCACCGCTCCCATGTTTTATTTTGTGTTGCCATAAGTTAGTCTCTCTGCGTTTGTGCGCTGGGCGAATGCAAAACTCTTTTTGGTGTGAACGCGACATAAGGGGTACTAACGGAACTAAACGCGAAAAGTACGGGGAAAAGTACTCCGGTGTGAACGCGGCTAATGTAATTTCAGGCTGATATTTCCTCACAGCAGCAGCCGCACACCTTTAGTTAAACTGCCAAAAAGGCCACATTATTAACCCGAAAGTACACAAAAATTACACTTCAGATACTCAACTTCCTTGACATGCTTCAAGCTTTGAAATTTCACAGATATCTGTTATGGTTCTTCCACAAAACGTTCACATGTAAGAGGTTTATCTCTCATTCAGAACAATGGAAACCTTTGATCTCTGCACACCTCGTTGGCTCAAATATAAACACCTGTGTCATGGAACACGATGATGTCATAACACACAGGTGTTCGTGTTTGAGCTAACGACGTGGTCACTGGAGTTTAACAGACTGTCTGAGACTATTCTTTTCTGTCTGGTGGAGACTTCATACTGACTTCAACATGTTCCACCTATTTTATACATTATTGGTGACACACAGCTGTCGTCGTTAGCTCAAATATAAACACCTGTGTCATGGAACACGATGATGTCACATTGACAGGTTTGGTAACGATGCAGCCATCAACGCATCAAAGTGTATTATGGGGTGTCATCAAATGCCGTTGCCATGGCGACAGACCACTCGCCATGAAGCACGATGTCGCTGTAAGTCCAATGGACACGGTCCGATCGTCCCCCAAACTTCGCTTGTATATCACCGGTCCTGCCCTCAACAGCTCTACGTCAATTATGGGGTTTCTTCAAATGCCGTTGCCATGGTAACACAAGGCTCGCCATGAAACACGGTTTTCTCATAATTTCAGTGAAAATGCTCCAAACAGCCCAAAACTTCACAGGTTTGGTAACGATGCAGCCATCAACGCATCTAAGCGTATTATGGGGTGTCATCAAATGCCGTTGCCATGGCGACAGACCACTCGCCATGAAGCACGATGTCGCTGTAAGTCCAATGGACACGGTCCGATCTCCCCCCAATCTTCACTTGTATATCACCGGTCCATGCCTCAACAACTCTACGCCAAATCTGAGATCTCATAGTTTCCATGGAAACGCATCCCTCGCCATAAAAGACGATGTCGCTATAACTCCTATGAAAATGTTCAAAAAGTGCTCAAACTTTACATGTGTGCTAACAGTCCAGCCGTGAAGACATCTACGGGACATGCCGTTGCCATGGCAACACAATGCCCGCCATGAAACACGGTTTTCTCATAACTTCAGTGAAAATGCTCCAAATGGCCCAAAACTTCACAGGTTTGGTAACGATGCAGCCATCAACGCATCTAAGCGTATTATGGGATGTCATCAAATGCCGTTGGCATGGCGACAGATCATTCGCCATCAAGTTAGTTAAAAAGTTTGCAGTTCAAATATTCTGCTGCTTTTCCAAGCCTTTTTACTTTCTTTTCTTCTCTCATCACACATTCAAGCCCCCAGTGTTCATGTATCATTTCAATCTAAATTCTTCACTTTCTTCTTACACATTACATTTCAGCATAGCAGTTTAGCGTCAGCTTTTCAGCATAAAGCATTCCCACTAGCAATTTCTTCAGGAATTGCATTCTCTAGTTAATGTTTGTTTTACTTTTATGAATGCACCACGACATCAAGTCAAATCCCTCGTACGTGTCGACCCACCTGGTTCTGATTCTGATGAAATACCAACTATGTGCAATATATATATATATGCCGTTAATAACTGTGCTATATACCTGGCTGCTAAATCCTCAGAACTGTTACAGGATGTGTATTTTGTCAATTGTGTAATTTTCATTATAATTGTTTTTATCTTTAATATGTTTTGTATGCATGCTAGTTAACATGAAGCTGTCTGTGTTCCTTTCCCTCTGTAACACATGTCCATGTCCCCTCTGTAACACATGTCCATGTCCCCTCTGTAACACATGTCCCCTCTGTAACACAAGTCCCCTCTGTAACACATGTCCATGTCCCCTCTGTAACACAAGTCCCCTCTGTAACACATGCACATGTTCCCTCTGTAACACATGTACATGTCCCCTCTGTAACACATGTCCATGTCCCCTCTGTAACACATGTCCCCTCTGTAACACATGTCCCCTCTGTAACACATGCCTCTGTAACACATGTACATGTCCCCTCTGTAACACATGTACATGTCCCCTCTGTAACACATGTCCCCTCTGTAACACATGTCCCCTCTGTAACACATGTCCCCTCTGTAACACATGTCCCCTCTGTAACACATGCACATGTCCCCGCTGTAACACATGCACATGTCCCCTCTGTAACACATGTCCCCTCTGTAACACATGTCCATGTCCCCTCTGTAACACATGTACATGTCCCCTCTGTAACACATGTACATGTCCCCGCTGTAACACATGTCCATGTCCCCGCTGTAACACATGTCCATGTCCCCGCTGTAACACATGTACATGTCCCCTCTGTAACACATGTACATGTCCCCTCTGTAACACATGCACATGTCCCCTCTGTAACACATGTACATGTCCCCTCTGTAACACATGTCCCCTCTGTAACACATGTCCATGTCCCCTCTGTAACACATGTCCCCTCTGTAACACATGTCCCCTCTGTAACACATGTCCATGTCCCCTCTGTAACACATGTCCCCTCTGTAACACATGTCCCCTCTGTAACACATGCACATGTCCCCTCTGTAACACATGTACATGTCCCCTCTGTAACACATGTCCATGTCCCCTCTGTAACACATGTCCCCTCTGTAACACATGCACATGTCCCCGCTGTAACACATGCACATGTCCCCTCTGTAACACATGTCCCCTCTGTAACACATGCACATGTCCCCTCTGTAACACATGTCCATGTCCCCTCTGTAACACATGTCCCCTCTGTAACACATGTCCATGTCCCCTCTGTAACACATGTCCATGTCCCCTCTGTAACACATGTACATGTCCCCTCTGTAACACATGTACATGTCCCCTCTGTAACACATGTACATGTCCCCTCTGTAACACATGTCCATGTCCCCTCTGTAACACATGTCCCCTCTGTAACACATGTCCCCTCTGTAACACATGCACATGTCCCCTCTGTAACACATGTCCATGTCCCCTCTGTAACACATGTACATGTCCCCTCTGTAACACATGTACATGTCCCCTCTGTAACACATGTCCCCTCTGTAACACATGTCCATGTCCCCTCTGTAACACATGTACATGTCCCCGCTGTAACACATGTCCATGTCCCCGCTGTAACACATGTCCATGTCCCCTCTGTAACACATGTACATGTCCCCTCTGTAACACATGTACATGTCCCCTCTGTGACACATGTCCATGTCCCCTCTGTGACACATGTACATGTCCCCGCTGTAACACATGTCCAGGTCCCCTCTGTAACACATGTACATGTCCCCTCTGTAACACATGTACATGTCCCCGCTGTAACACATGTACATGTCCCCTCTGTAACACATGTACATGTCCCCTCTGTAACACATGTACATGTCCCCTCTGTAACACATGTACATGTCCCCGCTGTAACACATGTACATGTCCCCTCTGTAACACATGTACATGTCCCCGCTGTAACACATGTCCATGTCCCCTCTGTAACACATGTCCATGTCCCCTCTGTAACACATGTACATGTCCCCTCTGTAACACATGTCCCCTCTGTAACACATGTCCATGTCCCCTCTGTAACACATGTCCATGTCCCCTCTGTAACACATGTCCATGTCCCCTCTGTGGGACGAATACAGGTTCTGGTTCTGATTCTGAACTTATATATTTTACAGTGAAGATCTTCTGTTCCCCTGACACAGATGTGAAGTGTTGTTGTGTTGTGAACTGTTGTTGTGTTGTGAAGTGTTGTTGTGTATGAACCTTTAATATAAATACATTGTGTCCTGTTCTCCAGCTGCAGGACACTTTGCTGCAGAGAGACGAGGAGCTGAGGCGACTTCAGGACGAGAACAAAACGCTCAGAGAGTTCCTCGGGTCGTCCTTCGTCAGGAACCTGCAGCAGAGAGCAAAGGTACGTTCACCCTCATCATCACCCTCATCTTCATCATCATCACTACTGCATTTCCATAAAGTCCTGGACAGGTGAAGAGATCAGATACTTAATGCTATAGCTGTGTTAAGTACCTACGTTTCTGTGGGTTGTCGGGTAGGAACTATTTTCTTTCCACCGTATCACTACGCTGCGGCGCAGAAGCATGGATCTAGTTGTTGGTGGGTGTAGTCCGGCAGAAATAAGATAGTTCCTACATTAAACTGCTCACAATAAGCTCTGTTGATTTAGATGTTATGGTGCACTGTCCCTTTAAGTGGCGTTTTCACTGAGAGCGTGTTCTACATGTACTTAGTGTGTAAAATGCTCTATTTACTTAGTGATTTACAAAACATCTGAACGTCGTTGCGCCAACATGTGATCCTCAGAAAATAAATACATATTGTAGATCTTATTCTGAGAAATAACTGAAACTTCTTCAGTGATTATTTGTCTGACATCTGATTCTAAATGTTCCTGTTCCTCTGACAGAAGCTCCGCCCTGATGGTTGGAGGCAGCTGAAGAGAAACCCCCCCGATGACGGACTCTTCCAGACTCGCAGTCCTTCTCTTCATTTCCCTCCGCCCGTCAGCAAGAGGGTCTGCAGGAACCTGAGCAAAGAGTTCAGCTCCTCTTCCTCCTCCTCTTCCTCCTCTTCTTCAGAA
This sequence comes from Trematomus bernacchii, assembly GCF_902827165.1. Lineage (NCBI taxonomy): Eukaryota > Metazoa > Chordata > Actinopteri > Perciformes > Nototheniidae > Trematomus > Trematomus bernacchii. The sequence continues at coordinate 146,211 of NW_022987753.1, forward strand.
CCCAACCTGGACCTCTGGGTTCTCCGGACGCTGGGCCTGAAGGACCGGGACACCATCGACACGTCCAGCGAGTCCTCGTCTGGATTCAGCACTTCGTTTTACGACTCTTCCTCCTCCGAATACTCCCTGAACTCCTCCTTCAGCTTCTGCCCTACATCCACACCTCAAACAGGTTACACCAACGAAGAAGAAGAAGAAGAAGAAGTCAAGTCACCTCAGAGCCGCACAACTTCTCCACAACGCAACTCAAGAACTATCTTTCTATCTCCAACGTTACCGGAAAAACTGCCTTTCTCTCCAACTTCGGATCATATCTGCTGCCTCGCTTCGACTAGAGTTCAGACTCATTCATCCAATCGTCCGGTGTACTGGTCTCCATCAGAGGACCCAGTTCAGTTCAGTCCTCCAGCACAGAGAGTCCCGTTCTCCCCCATCGAGACCTCTGGATCTCAGACGCCTCACAGTCAGAAGGACTTGGCGTTCAGGATGTCCATCAGTCCGTCCAGCAGCGTGAAGACTCACAGCTTCCCTCAGGGACAGGCCTTCGTCAGGAGGGACACCGGGGGGGGGAGGTGCAACTTCACCTGGGTGCCGACGCATGGACACTAGGAGGTTCAACTTCACCTGGGTGCCGACGCAAGGACACTAGAAGGTTCAACTTCACCTGGGTGCCGACGCAAGGACACTAGGAGGTTCAACTTCACCTGGGTGCCGACGCAAGGACACTAGGGGTGAAGGAGAAGCTCCAGATGTCCTGCTGTTAAAGGAAAACTTCCTGAAATCAACATGTTGTTATGGGAACACAAGATCACATGACCTGGCCCATGACCCACCAGACTGTTCAGGGTGGGTCACTTAGGGACTTCATGAGATAACATGAAGGCTAAAGCTGTAGAAGGAACTTTAAATGTCATGTCTCTGTCACGGTGGGTTCTTGTGGGTCGCATTCCTCTACGGTTAACGAAAAAGAACAAAAACGTAAAAGAAATAATGAATTGTGACGTGTTTTACAACAAAAACTCTATATCTGTTTACAGACTCTGCATCCAAGTCTGAGCTCTCCACCCCACCTTTTCTGCAGGACTTTCAGTCAACATTGGGGGGGGGGGTTAATTGGTATACAAGTGGTCATATTGTGAAGAGTTTTCCATGCCTAACTTTCAGGACTAATAAGTCAGAGTTGAACTCGTTGCAGGTTTGTGGGATTTTGTTCTTGACCCTTAAAGTAGTTCTGTTTTCACAGGAAACTGCAGACAGCCAAACAAAGGTCTGAAAGACCCTCAGAGACTCTTCATACTGACTGTCTTTAAAAAGACCCTCAACTCTTCTCAAAGACCCTGATATGATCCTTGTTGCCTCTGTTTGTTAAGACCTTAAGGATTCAAAGGTTTGGAATAAAAACCAGTTCTTCACTCCACTCTGAAACCATGAGACCACTCACATTTTAATACAAAGCTCATTAACTGATAATGAGTGATGAGTTAAACTGCCTTTTATATCTAACTGTGAAACTGCCAATTAAAAAACTGACCACTTTGACCTTTAATTTTACTTTAGGGAAGAATCCAAAAAGTAAAAACTGCCTTCAAACAAAAGACATCTGCACTGATTTAAGAATCAAGAATTAGAAAACTGCGGCTAAAAAGTGACGACAGATGAAAGTAAAACATGTAAATATGAAACTGCCTCTGATTTGTTGTGTGAATTAAAACTGGAGTAAGTTTCATTTTGTTGAATTTGTGAAAGAGTGATTGCCTGTCTGTGTGCTGTAATGTTTTATATGTACAGAATGTGAAGAGTAAACTGTGGACTAACTGAGGAACACGTCCGAGTCGTGAATTACCCCCTGTGGAGAGAATCAGAACAGATGGAAACGAGTGGTGATTAGAGTGAAGAAAGGTGCGGGATTTAGTGAAAATGTGGAGAATTCAGTTGAAATACCAGCGTGTAACTCGTACTTTAGTGCAGTAAGTATTAGGAAAAAGTAAAAGTACTCTGTAATGACCAGATTCATCACAAATATATATGATTATTATATTTTTTGTATTTGAAAATTAGAAATATTGTACTGATATTATTTGTGGATATGTTTATATATTTAGGTCTGCTTCATTTACTCATATCTTTTAGGAGTTTTCACCTCATTTTAATTTGGATATTTAACGAATAACACTTTTTAAAATTGTATTCAAACTTCAACCCTATTTTTATTTGAATATTTTACTAAGATCATTTGGGATTTTCTTTACATATTTAAAGGCCACCTATCATACTATTTTTAGGCAATAGCATAGCTCTCAGATATATAAAAATATATAAAAAACATGTCTATGAAGTGTTTTGCTCCAAATACCAAACAGATCCCCCATTCTAGCCATGCCTCATATCCCTCTATTTCACTTCCTGTTTCTAAAGTGCTGATTTGGGGTATAAAGCTTTAAAAAGGAGGGGTCTGAGCTCATGCGGGACCCGGCAGCTACTGTCTAAACTAAATTCTGCCGTGATGAAACGCCATATCATGGATTATCAAGGATTCTCTCTGAAACAGTATGGAGCTCAAAGGCTTTCTCTCTTGCCGGTTATACCACAAGGTGAGTTCCTTTTTATTTCCTGCTTCTTCACACCCATGCTCTCCAGTACAGGTTAGCTCTGAGTGTTAGCGATGCTAATGTAAACACCGACCATATTACGTCCAAAACAGTCGTGCATTGTTTCTGATAGCAACGTTTCTGATAGTGCTGTGGGTCCACATTTCAGATATTACGTCATATCGGACGCAAATCTGGATCAGCTCCGTTGTAGCCCCGTTTTTAGAGATTTGGGTACGGAGGAAAAGAGAGAGGGTTTTATTTTCTGACGCTGCATGAGTTCCCTGACACACCGGGGACACACCGGGGACACACCGGGGACAAACCGGGGACACACCGGGGACACACCGGGGACACACCGGGGACAAACCGGGGACACACCGGGGACACACTGGGGACACACCGGGGACACACCGGGGACACACCGGGGACAAACCGGGGACACACCGGGGACACATGGGGACACACCGGGGACAAACCGGGGACACACTGGGGACACACCGGGGACACACCGGGGACACATGGGGACACACCGGGGACACACCGGGGACACATGGGGACACACCGGGGACACACCGGGGACACGTAATTATGTAGAAAAGACATCAGAAAGTGCATTTTGCATGATAGGTCCCTTTTAAGTTAACTCCATTACCAAGATCTTTTAGTAATTTAAACTACAATTTTATTGCAATATATTTAAGTGAAATTATAAAGTAAATAAAAAAAGTAAACACAATTTCTGATCACGATTCATTTTTTTAATCTACTTTTTCATTTGGATATTTTACTGATGTCAACATTTTATATTATTTAAAATGAGAATAGAAGATAAGGTGGTTTTTTTATAAAAATATGTGGACTATTTTACTGATATTATTTTGGGTCGAATACATTACTATTATTGTTTAGGATTTTAAACTAAATTAGTTTTGGATATCATTTAAAATCATTATTTAAAAAAAAATTCCAAGTATCTTTTGAATATTTTACAGATTTCTTAAAGGGGACCTATCATGCAAAATGCACTTTTGTACGTCTTTTCTACATGAATATGTGTCCCCGGTGTTCCAGGGAACTCACCAAGTGTCAGAAAACACAACCCTCTCTATTTTCCTCCATACCCAAATCTCAAAAAAAGGGGCTGCAACGGATCTGATAAAAACTGATCCAGATTTGAACACTGTCCTGACGTCAGGACGGAGGCGCTACGGCTATTGGGCCAACTCCACCTATCAGGGGAATGTGGGGTTGGGCCACGGCCGGCCATTGCCGCTCGAAAGCGCTGGAGACGCTGTAGTACATATGCCAGGCCTGTAAGTGGCGCTGTAGTCTGCCACAAAAGCAGCGAAGAAGACTTCCCGCCCATAGTTACCATGGTTACCCTTCTGTTTATTCTCCGCTGTGGCTTTCTTTCTCCCTCCCCGAGGCAAGCGTTTGCTCCCGCTGCTTTAATTCAATGCAATCCCTCCCCGTCGAGGCAAGCACTGTAATTCTCTCCGGTTAGTCCACCAGCAGATGACAAACACCCACCTCTCCGCCTCTTCCAAGGAACGAGGGGACCGTGCGGCAGAGTTTCAGTTTCAGTTTCTTTCGCCGGTCAAGATGTCCGTTAAAGTTTAAATCCTCCGGACAAAATGATAAAAGTGCCGGTCAAAGGTCTTCTTTGTTATTTATTGAGCTTTAAAACAAATGAATAACGACTCTATATAATAAAACACGGAGGACGGAGATCTCTTTTTCTCCCCCTCTTCTGACAGCCCAGCAGCTGATCAGAGCACGTCTCCCCTCTCCTGCAGGGGGGCGTGGTCAGCAGAATCAGACCCGTAGACAGCAAACAACACATAGAGCGAAATGAGGCATGGCTAAAATGCATGATCTGTTTGGTATTTTGAAAACAGAAACGTATAAATATACCTTATATACACTGTAAAAAAAGATCGTAATTTTACAGGAAATAACTGTACATTTTTATAGTAATTATCATGTTTTTTTAAATAACTTGCAAAATCCTGTAAAATGACAGATATTAACTATAAATTAACAACCCAAAACATTATTTTAAGTATTTTGACAATAACAACAAATAACGATTATTTCATTTTTTTTTAAAGTAAATTTACTATATAATATTTAAAGTATTTTTGCACTTTCAGAAAATACATGCAGATGTACGTAAAATAAAAAGTATTATCTGTAATTAAATATGTAACTCGTAATATAAAAGTGTATTACTATTATAAGACTTTAAGATATTTCTTTGTAATTTTAAGGTAAACATAAAACTGTAAAAAAAAGCGTCAAATAAAAAAAACGTAAAATTTAAGTAAAACATTTTTACATAAATCATTTTCTCAATATTCGATTGAATCCACCACAAACACAAAATATCCAATGTTGAAACAAAAGTAAATAAATATGTTTTCATTAAATTCCTAACTTACTATATTGTAAACATCTACAGTTGACAATATCATTAAAAAAAATAAAAATCTTAGAAAGTGGAGAAATCTCTGCAGGTTTAAAACACACACTGTTATTTACTCAACAATAAGTCACAGTTATCCTTGTTTTATTGATGTGTTCTGTTGCAGTGTTTTTTTTCCCATTGGTCAATATACAGTAATAAGCCTTAGTCTTTCATGCAGTATAATGTGTGTATGGTTTTCGGATTCTGGCCGACAGCCAGAGCTACGGCACTTGAATTGGAATTCAGCCATAACACGGCAGACAAGTCAGGCATGTTTGGAATGAGTCCACAACACTCCTGATTGGTTAATATAAACGTCATCGAAGAAACCTGCCAATGAGAACTGCCCGCGCCTGTTGTTCACATTTGAAACATTCACGTCAGTTAGAGCGGGTCTCCTCCTGCGGACGGAGCTACAGCTGTCTGCCCCTTTCACACCGGCGCTTTTCCAGCTCCGGCTCGGAGCTGCAGGAGTTTATGGACTAATGGATTAATATCGGGATCGTTTTACATCTACACGTTAAATATGAGCATCGGGACGTCAACAAAGAACAGAAGACTTGAGATCTGGTGAGTCCTGCAACTGTAATGGAGTTAAACATGTATTTAGATAATCCTTAGTTTGTGAATGTTTTATTTTGTATTTAAGGTTACGTTTCTTCTTCTAGTTAGCTGAGTTTGCATCATTAATAGGTTGTTAAATGTTAAGAAGCCCTGAGATGCTGTTTCTTGCAAGATGTTGCGCCCAAACCTGGTTTAACAAGGTGGCTGCTAACGTTAGCTTACAGCTTATTGCAGTGCTGCCGCTCCACCTCTCGTCTCCACACGGGAGAATTACACATAAACATGCAGCGGGGTGTCACAGTGTTGTCGCCAAGTTTAATGTAAAGTTTCACAGCTTTCTTACAGCGGAATCCAGTTTGTTAATGTTCAGTAGCCAACAGCTAGCATAGCATAAACAGCTAACCGCTAACGTTCGGCTAACTTGCTAGTTAGCTCTGCTCTATATATTACAAGCTAACATGACTAGCTAATGTCACACTGTGTGAACTAAAATACTTGTTGTATTACTACATCATACATGCTTGGTCCAAATCACTGCTAAAATTAATTATTTTTGAAAATGTATAGTAAATAAACACTCAGCCATGCATGAAATAACATAGCAAAAGAATACGGGCAATGTTTGACCCATGTTGTCCCTTAGAAGTGTAGTGATACAAACATGATTTTTATTCAAAAAGTAAGAAAGTAAAAATTAGAATCAACCAAGCATATCTTCCCCCTCGAAATCCCAGTTGTACTTCGCTAACATGGACTAGGTCATGTTAGACAAGCAATCCAGTGGTTAGTTTTAGGGTAAGCTCCATTGTTTTTTATGTTTTTTATTCACTTTAAGAGAAAGGGATTTCAGAAACAAGTATCACAAGTTTGGCTCGAGGTAAAATTAACAAAAGCTAACTGTTGTTAGACTATGTTCCCCCCTTCTAAACTTATGAAATAATCAATGCCCTTGGGATGCTCTCAAGTGTGTGTGTGTGTGTGTGTGTGTGTGTGTGTGTGTGTGTGTGTGTGTGTGTGTGTGTGTGTGTGTGTGTGTGTGTGTGTGTGTGTGTGTGTGTGTGTGTGTGTGTGTGTGTGTGTGTGTGTGTGTGTGTGTGGTCCATCATACAAGATTTAGGGGATCTATTGGCAGCTGCTGATAATAACATCCATCATTATGGTTTACTAATAGTTATCACTTCACTTCCTCCTCCAGCACCTGGACACAGCAGGAACCTACGCCAGGATCCTGTTTGTGGACTTCAGCTCTGCCTTCAACACCATCATCCCAGCTCTGCTGCAGGACAAGCTCTCCCAGCTGCAGGTGGATCACAGACTTCCTGTCTGACAGGAAGCAGCACGTGAGGCTGGGGAAACACGTCTCTGACCATCAGCACCGGTACCCCTCAAGGCTGCGTTCTTTCCCCTCTGCTCTTCTCCCTGTACACCAACAGCTGCACCTCCAGTCACCAGTCTGTCAAGCTCCTGAAGTTCAGACGACACCACGCTCATCGGACTCATCTTTGGTGGGGACGAGTCTGCCTACAGGTGGGAGATGGACCATCTGGTGACCTGGTGTGGGGAAAACCACCTGGAGCTCAACGCTCTCAAGACAGTGGAGATGGTTAGAGCGCAGCCCCACCCGCCCCCATCACTCTGTGTGACCCCCCATCACTCTGTGTGACTCCCCAGTCACTGCTGTGGAGTCTTTCCGCTTCCTGGGCACCATCATCGCCCAGGACCTCAAATGGGAGCAGAACAGCAGCTCCCTCATCAAAAAAGCCCAGCAGAGGATGTTCTTCCTGAGGCAGCTGAAGAAATTCAACCTGCCAAAGACGATGATGGTGAACTTCTACGCCTCCATCATGGAGTCCATCCTCACCTCCTCCATCACCATCTGGTACGCTGCAGCCACAGCCAAGGATAAGGGCAGGCTGCAGCGTGTCATCCGCTCTGCAGAGAAGGTGATCGGCTGCAATCTGCCATCCCTCCACGACCTGCATGCCTCCAGGACCCTGGAAAGATAGTGGCCGACCCCTCCCACCCTGGACACAAACTGTTCACCCCCCTCCCCTCTGGCAGGAGGCTGCGCTCCATCAGGACCAAAACCTCTCTCCATCAGGACCAAAACCTCTCTCCATCAGGACCAGAACCTCTCTCCATCAGGACCAGAACCTCTCCATCAGGACCAAACCTCTCTCCATCAGGACCAGAAACCTCTCTCCATCAGGACCAAAACCTCTCTCCATCAGGACCAAAACCTCTCTCCATCAGGACCAGAACCTCTCTCCATCAGGACCAAAACCTCTCTCCATCAGGACCAGAACCTCTCTCCATCAGGACCAGAACCTCTCTCCATCAGGACCAGAACCTCTCTCCATCAGGACCAAAACCTCTCTCCATCAGGACCAGAACCTCTCTCCATCAGGACCAAAACCTCTCTCCATCAGGACCAAAACCTCTCTCCACCAGGACCAGAACCTCTCTCCATCAGGACCAAAACCTCTCTCCATCAGGACCAGAACCTCTCTCCATCAGGACCAGAACCTCTCTCCATCAGGACCAGAACCTCTCTCCATCAGGACCAAAACCTCTCTCCATCAGGACCAGAACCTCTCTCCATCAGGACCAGAACCTCTCTCCATCAGGACCAGAACCTCTCTCCATCAGGACCAAAACCTCTCTCCACCAGGACCAGAACCTCTCTCCATCAGGACCAGAACCTCTCTCCATCAGGACCAGAACCTCTCTCCATCAGGACCAGAACCTCTCTCCATCAGGACCAAAACCTCTCTCCACCAGGACCAAAACCTCTCGCCACCTCAACAAGGCCCCCCCACTGACACTTTACCTCATCCACAACGCAGACTCTATGCATTACATAATGGAGATCACAGGATGGTAAATAATGCAATGTTTAAATATTGCTTACTGCACATATTTTATATTCTATCATTTATTGCATTCTATTTCGATGTATATTACTGCTTTATTTTATTGATATCTTACTATATTTTTATTACAGTGTTCTTAATATAGTTCGCTATCTGTGTACTTTTTTTTATTTAATTTTTTTTATTTATATGTGTATGTACGACACCTAGTCAAATTCCTCATACGTGTGAAAAACCTGTTTCTGATTCTGATCTTTTTGTCCTCTAGGTTGCGCTGCCACGTCTACAGTAGCGCAGAATGGACAGAGGAAACATGATTGGGCCTCAAGGTTTTTGCAGCCAATATACATTCTACAAACTTGGGATAGGAGGGTGAGTGAACAAGTTATCCATTGGTTGGAACCTACATCCCCATTGTTAGACGTACTAAATCCTGCACACTGCTCCTTCAAATGGACAATGTGAACATATGCCGCCATTTTGTAATTTCTGTTATTTTCAGTTGAGAATGTTTCAAAGTACTCAAATTCAACTTGCTTTTTGTTTCTACTGTTTATAAGTATGATGTTTAAATATGAAATGCTGTATTCATTAGTTGTACTATAATTCTACAAATATTTTTATATTTTAAGTTTTCAGAGTAATTGTTTCCTACAGAACATTTTGTGATTTTATTGAACCTGTTTGATTGGAAAATGTTAGAAAAAAGCTGTAAAATAACAGTATTCTAGCTGTAGAACTTTAGGTTCTGTATTTATTTTAGTGTTTGATCATACAAATCTAATAAAAAAAAAATGTAAAAAACAGTTTTTCTCATCAGAACTTTATTTAAGGTATTTGAATGTAACATTTTAAGACAATGGATTTTGAAAAGAGAGGAAACTTTCCTCTAAAATCTTTAAGGACAATTTCTGTATATTAATTGCTTCTGCACTTTATTTCAGTTAAAGTATTTTTACTTTAATTTTATGGTTTTTGTTTGGCAGCCGCTGCTGCCAGTCATTTGACCGTTTTTTTACGGGTTTTTTGCCCGTAGAAGTTTTAGTGCTGTACTTTTATTAAAGGTTATTGACTGTAAAAAGAGAGGATAAATCTGTAAAATTAGAGTGTTTTCCTGTAAAATCTTTAAGGACAATTCCCGTAAATTAATGGCTTATTCACTTTATTTCAGTTAAAGTATTTTACTTTAATTTAAGGGTTTTTGTTTGGCAGCCGCTGCTGCCAGTACTTTGACCGTTTTTTTACGAGTTTGTTTTTTACAGTGCAGGTTATGGTTTTACTGAGTGATGGATCAAACTGTAGAGAAGTTAACCACAGCGACAAACACGTGGAGAGGAGGACATCTACACAGTCTAAGATCATCAGTAAAACTACATTTATTTGCACATATATTATTACTTAATGTGCAAATATCCATGTGTAGGTTGACTCTCCAACCAGCTTTTACATTTGCAGACGGTGTGCTCATGTGATGTTTGTTAATGTTATAATATGTAATGTATCATTCAAAGCCTAATGAGCCTGTGGACGGGGTTAATTAGTCACACTATCAAAAACTAAAAACATTTAAAACTCTTTCCTACTCCACCTGGTAATGACTTACGGTATAAGAAGAGCAGTTTCCTTGTTTAATCATTAGCTTATAGTGACTCTTTGAACAGGGAAAATCCCAAGGGTATTTGTTTCAGTCCATTGAGATACATATGGTGACGTATGTGGGGGGAAAAAAGAAGTATTTCCTTCACAGCAAAAGAAAATGACTCAACTTATTTACTTAAATTATATTACTGTGTGATTATTGCGTGCTAGGGTTTATCTCTGTTAACTGCTTTCATGTTTGTGCTAAGCTTGAGAAATATCCTAATTAAGATTACATTGATAGTGAGTTTCACTATGTGCACATTATCACGTATCCAACTGCCAGGAAACTCCTCTAATGGGAACCTGAGCAAAAAGGTGCTCTGTGTGTGAGTGACCTTGAAACATCTAGTGCCATCAGGTTCGTCCCTTTCAGTGTTGAAATATGCAACGCAGTCTCTCCTTTTTGTATTTCACTCTGCAGACAGTGATACTCTCTGTATGACTGCAAGCATTAAAGGGGCCCTTTCCTGTAGTGTGCATGTAAATGGACTGCAAAGGCTAAAACCCCATGTTTCACTCCAGAGAGTCTTTCTCCCTCTTTTCTTTATTCAACTTTAATAAATAAATGTGCAGCCACAGTAACCTATACTTTAAAGGGGCCTTTCAGGATAATCTCCCTGGAAACAATAAATGAAAACAATATTTAATAGAGACGGTATTCTTAAAAGGGAAAAAAGGGATATTCCAATATATGATTACATTTATCCCCATCTTGACAAGGATTTGACAGTGATATTTACAGTGAAAGAACCTTTTTCTTAATCTTAACTGTCAAAGCTAATTCTTCCTTAGAGCAGATTTGACTTAGTCTTTTCAAAAGATGTCTGGTAATTGTTGCTGTATCGCCCTGTAACAGTATGTAAGCCAATTCCAGAGGTTAACGTTACTAAGCTTTGTCTGCAAAACACCCATCATGGAAATGTACACAACTGGACGAACAAAAGAAGATACACTGATCGACATTGAAGCCTGAAACCACAAATATTACGAGAAAAGCCCGTGAATTGAGCTTCCTTGTTTTGAAAAAGTTGCATGTAAAGGATTTTCATACTTGAAAAGAATGACATTACTCATAACTAATTCAGTAAAAACGAGACACACTGACTCTAACCTTTCTTTAAGGTTTCAGCACCTTATCAGAATCTTGATTTTGCTATTAACGAAATAAAGCCTCATACTGTAACATCAACTTAATTAATACAATGACTCCCTACATTAATAAAACTGGATGTTTACATATGTCTTCTCCCTTCAGGCTTTTTTAAACAAGTGGTTGGGACACAATTTTCAGATAAAAAACAACTAGCGTATAGAGTGGCGAAGACCCTCCCCTTCCGGTGGACCTCCATGGGACCTTATTTCGGAAAAAATATGTATTGAAGTCAATGGAGAGAGAAAGATTATCTTTCGATCCCGTTTGAATTGTGCCACAAATTACACATATGATGTTTGTCAATTTAAAAGATAATTTTGCAAATCAAAAAAAAAGAAATATGTCGTAAAACTGTGAAGTAACATATTTTTTTGTGTGAAACGCTCAATGAACTACATCTATTGCACAACAACACACGTCACCAAGATGGCCGTCACTACTGTCTTGTCAAAAAAGGGATTGGCTACCCTCACTATCACCACAATGAAACACGTCCAGAAGAATGTCATGCAAAGCTGCCTGCCTGCCTGCCTAGCCTGCCTGCCTGCCTGCCTGCCTGCCTGCCTGCCTGCCTGCCTGCCTGCCTGCCTGCCTGCCTGCCTGCCTGCCTGCCTGCCTGCCTGCCTGCCTGCCTGCCTTCCTTTGATTCTCTCTGAATTGCCTGATCTTTTTAATGTTTAATGTCAACCATTTGTGCAGATAGCATGAAGTAGAAAAGATCGCCGATGCTAATGTAGCGTTAGTGTTAGCATTTCTCCCCCGGGATTAAATGGTGTATTATAGAATGATCACACCGGTGTGACAGTACTCTTCAAAGGGTTCACGAAATATGACTACTACTCTTACTGTTTAACATTTTGGGTTACTTAATGTTACTTCATGTTAAGGCTAATAAAAATGACAAGGCTAAGCCGGCTGTAATGCTAACTAACGTGCTTGCTACTAGCTAGGTAGCCAACTTGATCCAGCCACTCCTGGTCCTTTCATCAGACGGGAAGCGAAAGAACGAGCAAGACCCATTGCTGGTATGATAACAACCTGGTACTAAGCACACAGGCATCTTGTTAAAGTTATCTTATCTTAGCTATCTCTATTTTAGTGGAGGAAACAAACATATGTGACATCACTTACGCGACTCTGGGATTTGTAATCTTTCTTGTTGCGTAGTCTTATATTTCAACAGTTTTACGACAAACTGTGACTTTTTTGACATGGAAATGATTTTTTAAGATTGACAAACATCATATGTGTAATTCATGGCACAATTCAAACGGGATCGAAAGATAAGTTTTCTCTCTCCATTGACTTCAATACATAATTTTTCCGAAATAAGGTCCCATGGACCGGAAGTAGATGGGCGTGACTTTGCCACTCTATTGCGTTCCAGCAAGCAATAACCAGAGTTGGGTGTAACGCGTTACAAAGTAACTGTAATAATATTACTTTTGTCGGTAACGGGAGTAGTGTAACGCGTTACTTTTATAATTCAGTAATCACACTACTAATTTGAGTTCGTCCGAAGAATAGACAGCAATGTGACGGTGAGGTGCAAACTGTGTCCAGGCCAGCTGTTATACACTGCTGCAAACACCACGTCAAACCTCAACAAACACCTGCAAAGAACACATGCTAAGGTGTAGCTAATAGCTAAGGACCGGACCCCCGAACCCAGAGTGAGGATGTTGTGAGTCGCGGCCGCCGACTCCGAAGCGGCACAAATTAGAATTTGGAGGACCGGTAACCAAAGCAGAGATGGACAGGCTTGTAGCATCCTTCATAGTAGAGGTAATGTTGCCCATTTGCACAGTGGAATCACCATTGCATCGTTCAGAGATATACTGCGCAAAATACAGATAGCAGGAGACAGAGGACAGCCATAGTCAGAGCTATCTGGATCAGTCTTATGCGACAATGGAAACTGAACTAAAGAGAACATTTGAAACTTTAGCAGTCTGCGTGATCTGCCTGTAGGGAGGGGCGGGCCGGCCCTGCGAGTAAAGTAACGAGTAAAGTAACGAGTAAAGTAACGAGTTACTTTATGTAGAGAGTAACGAAGTAGTGTAATATATTACTTTTTTTTTTAAAGTAATATGTAATATGTAATATATTACTTTTTTTTAGTAACGACCCCATCTCTGGCAATAACCATGGTAAAAAAATGTCTATTTGTTAGCAACACCTGTGATCACATGCTTTACATTGTCTATGTACTACACCAATAGTTTAGTGGGAATGCTGATACAGCATTCCAACTATCTGTTCTTCAAAATCTTTATTCCGCCCGTTATTTTGCCGGTCTTCTTCTCCCACATTCCACATCGCAGAAACTCCGTTCAAACATCAAAACTTTCAGCTCGGTCGGGAATCGATTGCTATTACTTTTCTCATTCATAACTTTCATAATTCCCGAGATATATCCTATAATTCATCACATTTTTAACCATTGAAGTCAATGGAGAAAATCTTCAGACTTGAACAATCTTCATGCCACTTCAACTGCTAACTGTTCCTTCATACTTTCACTCAGAAACCTCATTCCAACTTTAAAATGTAGGAAAACATCTCGTAGCTTGAAAGATGACAGATTAAGCAAAATAATTAAACAAAATGCCTCTTGAGGGCATGAAGTGACAAAATCTTTCAACATGTCTCCATTAAAGCCCATTGTAATTTCAGGCTGATATTTCCTCACAGCAGCAGCCGCACACCTTTAGTTAATCTGCCAAAAAGGCCACATTATTGACCCGAAAGTACACAAAAAGCACACTTCAGATATTCAAGGTCCTTGAGATGCTTCACGCTTTGAAATTTCACCGATATCTGTTACGGTTCTTCAACAAAACGTTCACATGTAACAGGTTTATCTCATTCAGAACAATGGAAACCTTTGAGCTCAAATATAAACACCTGTGTCATGGAACACAATGATGTCATAACTCCAACTGACATAATTAGAGCAGCAGACTTCAGATAATGGTTAATGGTCCTGCCCTCAACAGCTCTACGTCAATTATGGGGTGTCATCATATGCCGTTTCCATGGAAACGCATCCTTCGCCATAAAAGACGATGTCGCTTTACATTAACTCCTATGAAAATGTTCAAAAAGTGCTCAAACTTCACATGTGTGCTAACAGTCCAGCTGTGATGACATCTGTGTGAAAGTTTTGAGATTTCTTCAAATGCCGTTGCCATGGTAACACAAGGCTCGCCATGAAACACGGTTTTCTCATAACTTCAGTGAAAATACTCCAAACGGCCCAAAACTTCACAGGTTTGGTAACGATGCAGCCATCAACGCATCTAAGCGTATTATGGGGTGTCATCAAATGTCGTTGCCATGGCGACAGATCACTCGCCATGAAACACGATGTCGCTGTAAGTCCAATGGACACGGTCCAATCGTCCCCCAATCTTCACTTGTATATCACCGGTCCATGCCTCAACAGCTCTACGCCAAATCTGAGATCTCACCATATGCCGTTTCCATGGAAACGCATCCCTCGCCATAAAAGACGATGTCGCTATAACACCTATGAAAATGTTCAAAAAGTGCTCAAACTTCACATGTGTGCTAACAGTCCAGCCGTGATGACATCTACAGGACAGTTTTGAGATTTCTTCAAATGCCGTTGCCATGGTAACACAAGGCTCACCATGAAACATGGTTTTCTCATAACTTCAGTGAAAATGCTCCAAACGGCCCAAAACTTCACAGGTTTGGTAACGATGCAGCCATCAACGTATCTAAGCGTATTATGGGATGTCATCAAATGCCGTTGGCATGGCGACAGATCATTCGCCATCAAGTTAGTTCAAAAGTTTGCAGTTCAAATATTCTGCTGCTTTTCCAAGCCTTTTTAATTTATTTTCTTTTCTCATCACACATTCAAGCCCCCAGTGTTCATGTATCATTTCAATCTAAATTCTTCAATTTCTTCTTACACATTACATTTCAGCATAGCAATTCAGCGTCAGCTTTTCAGCATAAAGCATTCCCACTAGCAATTTCTTCAGGAATTGCATTCTCTAGTTATTAATTATTATTATTAATTTCCAAAACCTTCAAAGCTCTCTTGCATGTGGCAGCTCCATTGACGAGAGCTTCCTTCCTTCCCATGTACGAAATTGAAGTGAATATAAGTCGCTGATGGATGTGGTAGCAATACATTGTATAAAATAGTAATTTAACATTTTCCACAATTAATATTCAAAAGGAGTTTTTCCTAACTTGTTGGTGTATCCAAAAGGCGACCATTAATGTGTGAAGGGCTTTTTAGAAGCAATTAACTGTGGAGGTATTGAATATTTTCAAAAAGAACCTTTCACAAAACATTTTCAAAGCACATGTTTTAAATTAAATGTTGTTGTATAACCTGTAGGAGATTATCAATTTGTTAAGTGATTTTGCACTAAACTATATTACAATTCGAGTTACCAACTGTGAATAAATGTCTTTGCCTGTTGGAACAATGCAGCAATAGATACTGATTTTTCAAGTTTTTGCCAATGTCTTTAAAAATATTTCTTTAATATATATATTGAATTGAATGCATCAGTTATAGTCCAAAACATGACTTTATTCAAAATTAAAGCACATCATTTGTAAGCTACTGATCCCCATGTCCTTCATGCCTACATGCTATAACATGTGTTAAGAAATGAATCAATTGAAAGTTATATTATAGTGATGTAATTGTTTTTATTATTATTTACACAAACAGTACACAACTTCAGTCACATTCATTGTTTCCACCGTTAGCTTAGATACAGTAACCGGGTAATTTTTCTATTCAACAAAACTCATGTCAACATAATGGATAATTTAAATGTATACATACATATTACATAATTACCAAACATTTACAATGGTAGGTCCATAAATATTTTGTATTGTGTTATATAGTAAATAAAAAGTTCAGCAGATACAGCAAAGAAACAGTATCTTTCCCAAGGTCTTTGCTGAGAATGTCAAGTATCTATCAAGAGCATTGTGAACTACAAAAGGTTATTTGTATTCTAACATTTGCACACACACAACATACGCTGTTACTTATAAAGTCGCCCTGAGATTGTAGAAGGGAAATAGGGGAGCTAAACAAGCCAATCTTATGGGGTATCAGTCATGAAGAGGAGAAATTGAGTGCAAGAGAATCACACCATAGTGCTTTTCACTCGTTCGAAGATCTGATGGACTTTGACGGCAGGGACACAACCTTCCCTCACAATGGTGATGGTTCCTGTGTAAAAGTGTAAAATAAAAAGTAAAACATAGGCTTGGGTTAGATAGTGCCAGTGAAACACACAGAAAAGAGAGAAACATAATGGGATTTCTCTTGCATTTTACCTTCATCAATTTTGAGGCAGTTGACCACAGTAGAAGCAACAACTTCATTTGAGTCCCCGTCACACAGAACCCCTTGGAGCTTGTGTCCCAGTCGACTGTGGCAAAAATAAGATAGGAGAAAGAATGTGAGTCAATGTCCGTCCATGAAGAATATTCAATCATGACACATTTTGTCTCTCGGGATTAAACTGCTGTAAAAGGACATTCAGAGGATAGACACTGACTTGATGACCATGGTGTGGTGGGTGCTGTCTGGCTCTCCGCTGGGGTTGGCTGATGTAATAGCAAGGGGTCCGGTGATGTCACATAGGTGGCCGGTCACTGTGTGGTCAGGGACTCGGATCATGATGCTGTCCTTAGTGCCAACACGGTCATAAGCTGGACCAACTCCTACACAAGATACATTGAGGTGAGCTGACAATTGATGGAAGACTTGTTAAATGGGTCCAGTAAAGCAGCTGTTAAACTGTTTACCTAGTTTGAAGAGCCAGTCTCCTTTGCTGACGATGCAGCTGATGCCTCCTGGATACACGTTCCTCATAAACTCCCAGAGCAGAGGGCTGAAGGGAGGCTTGGCTGCCACCAGCTGCTCCACATTAGAGATACAAATGCAGATGGGCTTCTCTGCTGGTCTGTCCTTGAGGAAGACACAGAAAAAAGGTTGATGAGTTTCACATTAAAGCTAAATGTGGATTTAATGATTTCAGATTACACTTTAAAATGATAGCAACTACAAGCATTCTTACTTTAATATTGTAGATGTTCTCAATAGCTCGGGGGTTCTTGCAGGAGGCAGACAGGGCATACACAGTGTCTGTGGGAATACCGCACACTCCTCCTTCCTCCAGAAGGCCAGCGATCTTCATGAGGCTGCTGGTGAGTCGAGAATAAGCAACAGGACAGGGCAGCTCTGGAACAGACTCCCACCTCACTTTCTCCTAAGGAAGGCCAAAGAGTTAGGGATAATTTCATGGAATACATTGGATAGAATATTACAGACTATGTAGAATTAGCAACAAATGCAAAAATAGTATCTTAATTGGTTACCTTTATCAAGGGAGGGCCCATAGGCAGAAGTCTATGTGAGAAGATGCAGTTCACCAGTGACGCCAGAGCCCCATATATACAAATTGTTGAAAAAAGTGCAAGCATGGCAACTGTAAAGAAGAGGTTGTCAACATGTTTTAATAACAATATGGATTTGATTTTACAGATTTGATTTTAATTCAGGCCTTTATCTATATTTA
Organism: Trematomus bernacchii; assembly: GCF_902827165.1. NCBI lineage: Eukaryota > Metazoa > Chordata > Actinopteri > Perciformes > Nototheniidae > Trematomus > Trematomus bernacchii. The sequence goes on from NW_022987753.1 coordinate 164,093, forward strand.
AAAAAGGGACATTCATCTCAAAATGAAGCTTTGTCTATACTTACTTTCTAATTCATATGGAAGTCGTTGCAGAGTGGAAAGCAGGAAACAGACCAGAACGACCTCCATGACTGATGTTAGAAACAGCAAAACCAGGTTCCTATAGGCAGCTGACATGGACAATATAAACATGAAAAAAAGCTAAAAAAACAAACTAATGAAATCTCCAAACTCTCTTAAAATAGAATCCTTGACCTTACCAATGAGCATAAGGAAAGCGTTAATGACCAGGAGAGCAATGGCTCCTGCTGTGAAACCGTATGCTGCCTCTGCGGAGAGCTGAAGCAGGTTGCCTAGAAAAGAAAAACGTGGGATCAGAATGTGTGTAATTCAGTCACAACAAGTTTTCTTTTAAACACATGTTTGTCATGACATACCTGAAAACCTAAACCAGGTCCAGGTTGCCCATACTGCTACGTAGATGGTTGGAATGACTGAACCAAAACGACCCCTCCTGTGACCTGCAGCCGGCTGACATAGGCCTGGATGATGGCTCCAGAGATCAGGACCCAGGGGACAGTCAGATGAAGGAAGGCAGGATTCAAACTGGAAGAACGTGCATGAAGAGCTGAGAGAGCTGCAACCCCATTAGAAATGTAGAACAGGGCGTCTGATCCCTGGTCAGTTTGGGGCTGCGCCTCCTGGTCTCCCTGCTTGGCCCTGCAGCACATGAGAGCCTTCTTCAACATCTCAGAGGAGATGGGCTGGGGTCCCACAGGGATCAGAGACTTCTCTGCTATGGTGTTGATGAGACGCGAGAAGGTACAATACAGGGAGGCTGCGGTGAACAGGGAGCAAGCTACACCAAAGAAGATGTAGTATCCCTGGAGAGCAATCTGGGGGATTGTTGAGAGCGTGAGCAGGACGAACAGCAGGTTGTGGATCAGCTCCAGGACATCTGTGTTGAGGCTTCCCACGCAGAGCACCACACCTGCCATCACAAAGAACCAATTCCCCACCATTGCTTCCCTCCCTGAGGCCACTTTGCCGTCCTCCAAAACCAGAGCAGATAGCACAAACTCATCCCAAGCCTTGATCAGCCAATATGTGGCATGAAGACCAAACTTAGTGGTGTGGTAGCAGTCTTGGCGCAGATGGGCGTAATAGCTGGAGAACAGCTGGGCAACTGTGATGATTGAGACCCATGCCACTCCAACACCAAAAGACTTCATGTACCCAAAGCTGTAGAAAGCAAAGATGAAGGGGGCTACAGTGTCACAGAAAAAACCCAAGGCCATCGGCTCAGCATATTTTGTATTTTTCTTCTTCTCTTGGCCAATTCTCTGGGCGCTACCTGAGTTGGTGGTCCCGAGCAGGAGGACATTAAAGAGAGGGGTACCAAAGCCTTTGAGGACTAGACGTTGAGTCAGACCTTTTCCAAGCAGTGCAGCTGAACCATAGATGGCAAAAATCAGAATAAGCAACTCCAGAACCCCAGAGACCACGAGAGCCCAGGAGCTCGCTACCAGACCCACTGCTTCAAAGACTAAGGTGGCTGTGATGGCCCCGAAAACCAAAGGCATGATGTAGTTGACTGTGGCAGAGCAAGGCGAGGAGAAAGGACAGAAGGATGTAGGGGACCAGACCAGCAATGGCTGTCTCCTTTATGGACAGGCATACATGGCAAACTGGGATCACCATGGTGGAGGTCAGAGACATGCTGTGCTCGTGATATTAGTGGACAGGGACAAATTGTTCATAATTTGAGCTGGCAAAGGTATTATTGTTGGGTTTGAGCTGAGGCACCAAAGTAGATTCTGGTGGCACCATAACTGCCCCAAAGTGCAGCGTAGCCAATAAAGGCAGTGCCGCTCAGATGATCGTATTTTCTAAAGGAAAGCATTCCTGCAACTAGTTGGCATACACCACCAATCAGGATGAGATGGACACCTACAAAAAAACATAGAATTGAAATTACTAAAACGAGTTTCGCAGATAGGTACAATAGATACAAATGTATTAATATCAAGGAAACATTTTGTATCAAAGATTGTGAAGAAAAAAATTAAAATAGAAAAGTAAATTACAACAACATCAGTAAATATAAATATATTTTAAACAATTTCAACCTGCTAGGATGTTCTCCACCCCGGCTGGTGCAGTGCCAGTGTGTGCTGTGTGGAAGTTCTGCAGAAGAACGAGGAATGCACTGATCCCATTGGATAACATGCCCAACACTCCTGGTTCTCCATAGAAACTGGCTGGAAATCCATCTGACGCCATCAGGTCTTTGTTTTCAAGCTGAGTCAAAGAAACTAATCACACAGACAACACATCCATAAGTGTATGAACAATTTCCATTATGTTGTGCAATACCAAACGCAGGACTTGCCTGAAATATAAACTGATACTTTTGTTTTAATCTCGATTTACTGTAACAATTGATTTGCTAAAGTAGAGTAGTAAAAAACTCAAAAAGACTCAAATAAAATTATCATGTACCATAAATATTTAGTTGAACACAAATAACAAATGGTTATGTCATGAAATGTAACGTAAGTAATCAAGTACTTACAGTACTCACTCTTATCTCCCTAATCATTTACAGGAACATGAGAGTCTTTGCCCCCCCGCCCGCCCTGTCATAAGTATGCTTAGTGTGACCCACTGTAGCAAGACACACAAGGAATATTATTTTTAAATCCAACTTTAATACTCCAATGCCTCAAAATAAGCATGTCACAATTTAACATTTTATCCATAAATTACACTTAAGATTAGATTTACTGAAATCTACCAAAACACAGATTCTGGTTTCATTATGTCTTATATTCTTTCAGTTTCAATTTGAGTAGTCTATGGTAAAATATTTTCAAAAACAGTTTAACGTTGTATTATATTTCATCTAATGGCAGCTTTTCACCCTGTGTCAATCTTGTTATCACCATCACTTTATATTTGGCATTTTATTACATGTAATAAATTGTTTCTACTAGCTAGTAATACAGCAATTAAAAACAAAGTCTTACCTGGTGAAGATACTCGGACAGAGGAGCTGCTGAGTTGAAGCAGGGATTCAATAAATAAGTCCTCCTGTTTGTAGGAGGAGTTCATGAAAATTCCCCAACTTGAAGTTTGCAACCTGAGAGGTGACATCACTGCTCTTCATCTTAGACAATGAAGTACCACTCCTTCCTCCTCTTCTACCCAGGAAGACCATCCTGGTTATGACGATATTGAGGATGATGATGATGACCACCGTGGAAATTCCATTAAACCATAAGGTGTTGTTATAGATTTGCCCATCCCTGTTTTTTCCAGGTCAGCATTAGAAGCCATTGTGAGGCTGGGACTATATAAGGAAGGCACCTCTGAACCTGAGAAGCATCAGCATCATCTGAACAACCTGTTGACTGCAAAGAGCAACGAGAGAGAAACAGCTGACTGAAGCCATGATCTCCACATTACAGGTAAATATTTATAGATATAAGTATATTTCTTATTAATAGAACATCTAGATAGTCATACATATTACTAAGGCTTGAGTAACTCAATTAGATTGTTAGGTGTCCTTAAAATATTCATCTTAATCCAGTCAGCTCTAAACTAATATAGCTTGCACTAGGTGTTTTGTTCTTGTTAAGGGAGAATTAACCTGAGCAGATTACACACACTGTACCATACCCAGCACAATAGCTTTTTCAAAAGAGTTATTTTCATTATAAGGATGCCAATATCCACAAATAGCTGATTTAATTAAACCAGAGTCTGGCAGAAAATCATTGTGCGTGTGCTCACTGACGGTAATTAATCTGAGATAGTTAAACAATTATTGTCACACTTAGTGGTTTACAGGTGTCAGTAAGGATTTTATTTTCCTTGTTCCTGCAGAAAACCATTCGACCAGTATGGGCTGTCAGGGGGCTGCATAAGTCTGCAGTAGAAGGTAAACTTAACTACATCTCTTTGTCTGAACAAAAAAGACCTCTTTACTTACTCCTGACCTATAATATCCTTTCTCTTTCTCCCTGCAGCCTTGAAGCGCCCGGACCCTGAAGACACAGTCACAGCCAGCTATGGGAGGTTCATCAGTGAAGTCAAGCCTCAGCACTTGTCATCACTGGTGCTTCACCGCAGCAAAAGAATGGTGCTGGACAGCATCGGAGTTGGTCTCATTGGCAGCACTACAGACGTGTTTGAATTGGCCCTGCAGCACTGCCAGGTGAGGCGAAGTCAATAGAAATAACCTGAAGGTATTATCTGATATGAAGCAATAAGACAGATGAAAGCAATTATTGACCTTTGGCAAACAGTAGTCGCAAGTCAGTGCAAGTGCTGTGTGGACAGATCAGATGGGTTTAAAAAAACAACCATGTTATTATTAGGCAGAAGTTCGTCATATATCGTGAGAGGGGTTTATTTATGCATGGTGACCTTTTTCTCCAAATGTCTGTGTTTGACTTGAGCACACACAACTTTTGTATCAAAAATTTCCTTGTGACAACTGTGTTTACCTGTCTCTGTGTTTCCCGCTCCAGCACATGTATGCTCCTGATGACATCAGCTCTGTTTACGGACGCAGAGGCAGCAGGCTCTCTCCCACACTGGCTGCTTTCGTCAATGGAGTGGCTGTGAGTACAAACAGGAGGAACAGATGGGTCACAATTGTCCCCAGTGCACATCAGATGCACTAAAACCATCTGTGCATCCCATCGAAAGATGGGTTGATGAAAATACTGACTTGACCCCGCATTACCCTTCTGTAAAAATGTCAATCATTTTGTCAGCAAACATTGCTTGGCTTTCATACTTTAAGCAGCAGTTCATTTCTGCAGCAGTTACTTTTAGTTGTATATTTTCATTAAAAACAGTAATTAAACAGTCCATTTTCATTTGAATTCAATCTGTTTGTTTTTTGTGTGATGCAGACTCACTCCATGGACTTTGATGATACATGGCACCCTGCCACTCACCCTCAGGAGCGGTCCTCCCTGCTGTGTTAGCACTCAGTGACATGATGCCTAACAGCAAACCCAGTGGCCCTGACTTCCTGCTGGCATTCAACGTCGGCATTGAGATCCAAGGCAGATTGATGAGGTTCTCTCATGAGGCCCACAACATCCCTAAGAGGTGAGCGCCTCAGGGAGTGGGTCAGATTAGTCAAATATAATGTTATTCTTAGGGTTATAAAAACATTTATGAAGGTTTGTACTTACTGGGTCTTACAGTGATTAATTGAACGATCTAAAGCCAGCTTATTATTGAGTATTTTGAATTTTTACTTTACGCGAAGAACAAATATCCACATGAGTCTAAAGAGCCCCATATTTGATTCTGCAGATCCCTGCAGTGTGGTTTACAAGGAGGTTAGTGCAGTGTAATGGGCAGCCTCTTAGTGGTGTCAATGAGCTGTGAAAGGCTGGTTGTCATGTTCATATCAAGGACAGCAGAGCCTCTGTGGGTAGTGTTACCACAATTAGCCATGTGTTCGAGAGTATCGCACAGGAGGACTACTTTTGGCAAATGTGTACACCAAGTCAAATCACCCAACACACTATTTACTTGTTTGTCAAATACTAAAATGGCTTTGAACCATTTTCCTGAAATAAGCTCTCTGAATGTGGAAAGTCTTTGGAAAGTGTACCAGATTCTAACAAACAGGCACCTTTACACAAACATAATGATGAAAAAACACAAATTTGAAATGTTCTGTCCCAGGTAAAAATGGTCTTAACACATTTTAACACAGTTTCTTTCTCCCTTATCACCAGGTTTCACCCTCCAAGCGTTGTGGGGACCATGGGGAGTGCAGCCGCCTGTGCTCGCCTCTTGTCTCTAGATCACTCCCAGTGCAGTCATGCCTTGGCTATAGCTGCTTCTCTCTCTGGAGCCCCAATGGCTAATGCTGCCACTCAGTCCAAACCCCTTCACATCGGTAATGCCTCACGTTTGGGGCTGGAGGCTGCTTTGCTGGCCTCCCGGGGCCTTGAGGCAAGTCCTCTGGTCCTCGATGCTGTTGCTGGTGTGGCCGGCTTCGATGCCTTTTATGAAGACTATGTGCCCGAGCCTTTAGAATCCCCCAATGACGGCCATGTGTTCCTGCTAGAGGAGCAGGACATGGGCTTCAAGCGCTTCCCAGCCCATCTGGGGATGCACTGGGTAGCAGATGCTGCTGCCTCAGTCCATAAGCTCCTTGTGGGGTTGGGCCTGGCACTGTCTCCCCATCTCAAGTCCAAGACATCCTGCTCAGAGTCCCCAAATCAAAGTACATCAACAGGCCATTCCCCGAATCTGAGCATGAGGCACGCCACTCCTTCCAATTCAACGCTTGCAGCGCTCTCCTGGATGGCGAAGTGACCGTGCAGTCCTTCACTCCGGCTGCTCTGATGCGCCCAGACCTCCTCGCTCTGCTGAGTCGTGTTCGCGTGGAGCATCCCCATGACAACCCTGCTAATTTTAACAGCATGTATGGGGAGGTCCAGGTTACACTTGTTGAGGGAGAAATTCTGAAGGGACGCTGTGACACGTTCTACGGTCACTGGCGTAACCCGTTGACCAATGAGAGCCTGAGGAAGAAGTTCAGAAACAACGCGGGGGCGGTGCTTCGCTCAGAGCAGGTGGAGGGGCTGATTGATGTGGTGGGGGGGCTGGACACACTTGGAGACTGCAGGGACCTTCTCTCACAGCTGCAATGAGACAAAGAAATGACATTGAAATAGAAATATTGTGTGCAAAAATATATAAAATACATTTAGCAAAGATCTTTTTTGTAAAATGTATTTGACACATTTGCCCAAATCCAGGCTGGAAAATGTAACTTGTTTCCCTTATGTAATTGGTGATGGTGAAAAGGCCACTATGTTGTACACTATGATTCTTTAACACCCGTAATGACAAATACTGAAATATCTCTTGAGCCATGTCAAAACATATTTATGAAATGTACAATTATGTATGCTGAATTATGTGATTGTATAGTCATATAGGACACTTTTAACTTGTAAAATATGATCTAGTAACATAACAAAGACGAAATGAAGAAAAATGTATGAATTTATATATTACGTTTTATTAGTATACTTTCAGATATTAATGTTGTCAAAATACTGCACTTTATGTTTTTTGTGCCCAATAATGTAAGATGTTTATTTCTCCACATTGCAATGTTTAATGCTTTAAACATGTAAATACAACACTGTTTTCTCTTCCACATTTCAGAATTTCAAACATGTAGCATTTCTGTTTGTGTTATGAGCTTCAATAAACTTACAAAAAAAAACACAGTCTAAGAAATTAAATATTTGACAGAAGAAAATTATAATGTGTTTTGTTTGGCCATGGAAGCTACTAATCTGTCTTTTGTGAGTCCTTAACACACAATGAAAATGAAAGCAAAAGAGTAGGTTATAAAAGAAAATTCAACAAGCTGTATTTCCCAAGAAGACACAAAGAAAAGAAATTACTCATGATATCAGAAAGTACACTACAGTCATTCAGTTGACAACTCGCAGTTAATCATCTGGAACTGAATCCATGTATGCAGTCTTTTTCTCAACAAGTAGGACAACATTTGCAGAACAACTGAGTCAATAAATAACTGCATACAAAAATCCAATGAAAGTACTTTTCTTTTCCAAGTGTAGTTCACACAAAAACAGAAGGATGTGTTTGTAAAATTGGAGCAATGCTGGGAAGAGAGGGCTGGTTTCCTCATTCCAGTCTGTATCCTTCAGTTAATGTGTGGCAGTAAGTCTGCAGGAGATGGAGACAAGTGGGGTTTGTTTTATGCACCGGTGTGCAATGGGACATCTGAATGGAGAGAGTGTTTTTGCAAAGTCTTAATAAGGGTAAGTATTAATGCCAGATTAAGTTAATTATTCAAGTGATTTCTAAACAGAGTCTATAGCAGCCCAACAAGGTTCTAATTAACAGTTAATGTATTAATTTTGATCTTATCTTACAAAAAGAGGGACACCCAATTTATTCATGTTGTTTATTCATTTGTACACACTTTTCTCTGTAATTCTACTTGACATATTCATTAATCTTTCGAAATCTTGGGGACGTAAAACATTTAAGTTACATTTGGGCATACTGCTGCATATCAGCAGATGACATTCAACCTGTATAAAACAGTGCGTGCACTGTGTACGTATACAATCATTTAAGACTAGGACTTTTTCAACTAAATGTCCTATTGTAAAAGCTAGGTTTTGTGTAAAAGCAAAAACTAACACCTTGTAACCAAGCTTTTAAATTAACAAAAAGGGTCTGCACAATGTTCTCAGCGTCAACAGCAGACACTACACTTCCTAAGCGAGAGAACGGAATATATAAGGAGTTTTCCACAAAGGTCCACAGATCAGGTTACAAACACTATATGACCTTTGTGTCTTAAATTACAAGAGCAGATGTGTACAATTCTTCTTGTAGAAAAACATTTTGGCCCCAAATGAGTTCCCTATTTCTATAAAGCACTGGATCAATACAGGTTATCACTAATCATCTGAACATGGTCTGTTGTGTTTGGCAAAAAAGGAAAGAAAATCTAGGGCACAGTCTTTTGACAGTCTTCCACCAGTACCAGGGGATAATGGGGTTTCTGACTGATGTCATGTTAACGCATACGAATTAGAATAGATGGTAAAGACACTTCGGATAAGGTACTGTTGTCCCTTTGCATGGAAATAAAAACATTCCCTATGAATACAGCATTGAGGTAAGATGGAAATACTAAAAGAAAGAAAGAAAAAACAGTCATGTGATTTCATAATTTGTTTTTCACTTTTATCCAATTGTTTTTTTTAAAGTCTTTTTTTATTAAGGTTGTGTTGTCACGTAAAAGAAACAATACAAATTCAAAGAAGGAAATAAGCAATAGATACAATGCAATGGCCAGGCAATGGATACCAGTATGTTTATACAGGGATAATTATGAGCATTGGGTCAAATTACCCACACGTCAAGGATATGTTCTATTGCCAGGAATGTTTTCCTAAGGATACTTGCAGTTCTTGCATATCTCTGAGTTATCGTAAACATTACCATGGTAAAAATAGCAATACAATATCTAAGCTAAAAATATCCCCTCAGGTGTAAAATGTTGTCATAAAAGACTTTTGTGTGGTGACATATCAATGACAAGGGAATTCAAACACAATAGAGATAGATTATAGGTGTAAAGTTCTACTTTATACTCCGCCCACAGCAAACAAGATTACACAATATTTGCTCAGACTTCTTTATAGACGTAAATCTTTGACAGAGATTAAGTTTCCATACAACAATGGATAGACAGGTTTCTTTTGATGAGTGCCAGTAAGTCCAATGTTACGGTTTACATTCAGGAAACAGGGAAAAAAAATATTCTTCTCACTAATGATAACTTTCATTCATGTGCACAATGCACTGCCCCTTACACGCAGGTTTCAGATAAGGTAGCACCGTTAACTCAGCCTTCAGTGGTGTCATCTTGTCACTGATAACAGACCACAAACAAAGTTACGATTGTGATTCGATACGTGGGGTGATAGTGGGTGAAAATACAGAGACAGAGAAATGTTTATCTTCTAGCTCTTCAGTGCATGTTATTTTAACATTGGGGGAAAATATTGAATACAGGGAATTGTGAACCTAAGAAAGGAATATTCAGTACTGACAAAATTAACTATAGCCCTATATTTGTGCTACAGTCTTGTTGATCGATGCCCAGTTGTGTACAGAGTTGAGACTGTCTTGAACTGTCTTTGTACTGTTTTAGTGTTGGACATGATGTGTTCCAGCTGCAGGATGTTTTAAGAGAAATGCACTACTGAAGAAATAAAAGAGAAGTACACATTTGTCATGGCCCATGCGCCAGCGTGTGTCTATACAGTATACTATTCACATAATAGTATACCTATTCAGTGTTTGTGAATTAAATTAGGAGAAATGTTGCCTATTTCAAGTACATCTGACCCACTAGTCAATGTGCTTTACAGTAGTAAAAAACAAAAGTCCCGATAACTCAACGCCACATAAGAAATTGAAAATTAGATTTTTTTCAACTGTCTTTTGTAACATATGATGAAATATGATATTATCTTAATAATAAATAATACATTGACATTCTATTCAAACAGGCTAAGCACTACTGCAATGAATGAAACTAATAAACTGCGGCAATAAAAGGCTTACAATATGAAGACATAATAAGCCAATATTGTCTAAAGAGTTATTTAGATGATGGCGAAAAGCAGACACACCAGAGCCTTAGGTGCATGGCAGATCCTTTATTTTCCTCTAAAATAAGCAATCATTGGTTCGGTTTTTCTTTACAAAGTATAACAAAAAAAAGGTGTGATCAAATATTCTAGTCTACACATAATTATAATAGCAACAACTGGTCAGCAGAGTTACACAGAACCAGTCTGTCTACACAGCCAACTGCTCTCTGAAAATAGTGCTGTGTTGTTTAAGTACAGTAATTGGGGTTCTCACACTTCACAGCTAAACTCTAATTAGTGTGAATGCTGTGCAACAGCTTTCCACTATAGTTCTTGTTCTTTAATCTTCTTCTTATTATTTCAACCAATATTTTGCCGTCGAATAACTTCAGCCTACTTTCAGCTACAGGAACCATTAAACTTTCAACTTTTTCAAAATATTTTATACTTTTCAAAATATTCAGTTTTTAATCTTTTTTTAACATTTAACTCAATGGGAGGAACCTTCAAATCCTCTTTTACCTACACCTTGCGCCAAATGCTACTCCTTCCACATACTTTCAGCTAGAGACTTCATTCCAACTTTAAAATGATCCTAAGACATTCAGCTATAAAACTTGTTCTTCAGTTTTTGATATCTTTTACACTTTTTGAGATATTTAACTTAGTTTGGAGCTTGGTAAAGAGGTCTTCTTCAGATTTTAACATTAATGTGTATTGCGCAGCTCATTAAGGCTTAGAGTGCGTGATGTCACAGCTAGAGTGGAGGAGAGCTTGAAATTCGCTTTATTTTTATTTTTTTAAACTGCTATAATTCCTAAACCCTAGACTCCTGGGACATAATGTTATGCTTTTTTTAAATTAATCAAGTCCTTGACATGCTTCACGCGTTGACATTTTACCAAAAGCAGCTACCGTTTTTTAAACTATAGTTAGAAATGTAAGAGGTTTATCTGTCATTCAGAACAATGGAAAGGCTCTCCTTTCATCTCCATGGAAACCTTTGATCATCTCTGGGCTCACACACATGTGTTATGATTAGCTGTTATGATTAGGTGCTCAGCACAGAAACAAACACTGACAAACAGACTGGAGTTTAACAGACTGTCTCAGCCTATTATTTTCTGTCTGATGGAGACTTCATACTGACTTCAACATGTTCCACATATTTTATACATTATTGGTGACGTATGGTTTTAGTTCAAAAGTTTGCAGTTAAAATATTCTACTGCTTTTCAAAGCGTTTTTACTTTATTTTCTCTGCTTAATACACATTCATTCACTACTACTTAAATGCAATATCTAACTCCTTCAGCCTACTTTCTGCTACAGAAACCATTCAACTATTAAATTATTCAGCTATTTCAGGACATTGAGGCTATACATTTTGTTGTTTATACCTTTTTTAAACCTTTTATTTTAAATATTAAGCTTCTTCACTATTTGTCCTACTCTTCCAGTTTAACATTTCACTTTCAAGTTTCAACAAAGTCATTGCAATGCATTTGAGCTGTAACAATTTGATTCAAATCATTTCACTTTTCTGCATTTCTCCGCTAAGTTTAGCAACACACTTACTTGGTTTTTGTAGCTAAAAGCAGCTACAGAGACCATTCAACTAATTAAAATATTCAGCTTTTCTGCATTTTCAGCTAAATTCAGCAACACATGTACACAGTTTACAGCATTCGCACGCATTTTCAGCAGGAAATGCATTTTCTAGTTGTACTTAGTGGATCCCTCTGGAGTCGACTGGTTATAGTTTGAAACTTCGATGAGGTTGTGGTCTGGATCTCTGAAGTACAGAGACGTGATGGACCCCACAGCTCCACTCCTCTCCACCGGTCCCTCCTCTATCTCCACCCCACAGACCTGCAGAGAGAAGAGACAACAGCAATTGACGCTGAGCATTTCAGAGACACCCAGAACGGTGAGAAAATGTGATGCACAGACAACTAGAGTCACGTGGCTTTAAAGGTGTAACCATCTTAAAATATTTAAATTGGCATTATTCATTCAAGAGAGTCTGTAGGAAACCTTCAGATGTGAAGCCACTGTAGCGAGGGGGGTTTTGGTGATGAGGCACAGGTCCGCAGAGCCTGACGTTGGATGCTTGGCTTTGGGCTCAAAACTCCTGACCCAACTGGTGAAGGTTAAACTTCTGCTGCCCAAAACCCAGGGCCTTACGATCTCCCTTGAAAACGCAGAGAGAGCAGGTGATGTGGGAAAGCTCAAAGCAGCTCATAGTGGGAGTACATAACAGTAGAGACACTCTCAGCTGACATACAGTCAAAGCCTGCCATCTAGTGGATGTTCTCTCAAACCAAAAGCAGACAGTATTTCACCTTAAAGGGGACCTATCATGCAAAATGCATGAATATGTGTCCCCGGTGTTCCAGGGAACTCACCAAGTGTCAGAAAACACAACCCTCTCTATTTTCCTCCATACCCAAATCTCAAAAAAGGGGCTGCAACGGATCTGATAAAAACTGATCCAGATTTTAACACTGTCCTGACGCCAGGACGGTGGCGCTACGGCTATTGGGCCAACTCCACCAATCAGGAGGAGACAACCACGGCATTGCCGTTCGAAAGCGCTGGAGACGCTTGTAGTACATATGCCAGGCCTCTAGATGGTCCTGTTGCTCACAGAATCAACCCTTGCAAAAACAGAGCTAACATTTTTCAAATTGAGCGAAATGAGGCATGGCTAAAATGCATGATCTGTTTGGTATTTTGAAAAAGAAAAAGTATAAATATGCCTTATATAGGTATGGTCCTACACTATATTATTCAAATATAGCATGATAGGTCCACTTTAACTAATCACTACATAAACAACGCATGGATAATGATAATACTGACACATTAAATGATTAGAATTATTAACACTAAATTGATCCCCAGGAGGGGAATGGGGTTGTGTTATTGTGGTGTCTATTTGAAATGAATAAGAATATAAATTGAACAGTTATGTTAAAATTGCGAATGAAGATATTGCATAAACTATATTCAATTAATTAGCAATACTTAATCTGACTTACTATGAGTATGCCTACTAAAACCTACTAATACCTGCTACTACTGTTACTGATGATCAGTGGCGTACTGGCCATCGGGACGTTCGGGACGAATCCCGATGGGCCGGTACTGAAGTGGGCCGGTCAGACGATGTGGGCCGGTCGGATAAGTCACTAGCACCCCCCCGTTGACAATTTACTAGCGGTATTTACTTGCGGTACCGAGGTGGGCCGGCGGTACCGAAGTGGGCCGGTCGAGAGTCCAAGGCTGATTTTTAGTCCCAGTCCGCCCCTGCTGATGATACTACTACAACCATTACCACTAAGATAATAATAGTACATTTACATTTAAAAAGCACATTGCAAACCTTGAAAGTGATGACTTCCATGCCCAGGACTGAGGTATAAAAGTTGATGGTGTCTGGCACACTTTTCACAGTCAGAACCAAATGATCCAGACGGCTCACTTCAACAGGACAACTTGTTTTGAACCTGACAAAGCCAAGTGTTTGGATGGAGACCTGCTGTAAGAGATAAGACAAATACATTCTAGGGATTAAACAACAACTTTATGTTGATGGCATGGACAGAGCTGGGTTAATGCTATTCAAGATTAATAAAACGTTCTATATTGGCTATATTATAAACAAGATAATACAAAAATGTAACATATTGTAAAATTAAAAAGCCATACATTATAAATAAATTATCTGGGCATTTCATTTGTATATATTATTGTGACAATTACCTTTTTGACTGTGCAATAAAAACATTTTAAATCAGAAACAGCACCGCAGTGTGGCGACAATGTAGCCTACGGCACACTGTAAGGACCAGAAAGGTGTGTTAAGCAAAACGTTGATGTAGACCAGCAACACGTCTACATCAACGTTCATATCATATAATCATAATGATTAACAGTCTATTGTATGAACCTATTTTTCGGTTATTAACATACCGAATTATCTAAAGGGAAGTCTTAACTGCTGGTACTTCTGCCTTTACAACGTGAGACGCGAGTGATAAGTAGTGGGAATACATTTAGCGGTTAAATTGGCAGATAATCTCAATAAAGTACCTTTAAAACGTTCCTCTGAAAGTAAAAGAAACGACCTCCAGCTGTCCGCAGCGCCATCCTTGCTGTAGTCTGCGGGTTGGAGCACTTCCTTGTTGTTGCACCTCTGTGTGTGAACCTCAGACTGTGAACCCGCTGCAACTGGCCAACACAGAGGAACCACTGAAGAGAGGCATTAACAAACTCCGATAACTACAACCTTTCACTAACATACTTTTCCAGATTACGTCTCTATCGAAAAGACACCTATGAACAAATTAAAAATGTCTATTAAGTTTTACATTTTCTCACAAATCTGCCAGTAGGCGGTGCTAGTACTTACACACTTTCACAGATGCAGACCAAACGCCAGTGGTGGAAAGTAATAAAGTACATTTACTGAAGTACTGTACTTAAATTCAAATATGAGTTATTTGTTCATAACTTGAGGTTTTCTATCTTATGCTACTTTATTCTTCTTTACTAGGCCCACAGCTTTGAGGAAAATATTGTACTTTTAACTCCACTTTTAATTTAATTTGATAAATTAAGTTACTTTGCAGATTCCTATTGTACAAAAATCTAACCAACTAAAAATATATTGTAATATTATGGATAGATGAGTCCAGTTAATCCCTTAGTCAAATGCACAATCTCTTTGACAATGTGAAATAATACACATTATCCACATCAATGAGTCAATTATTAAATTACATTATGTACAAAAGAGTCATGGACCATTCTGCCTAGGAAGGACTTTTGGTACTTTATTTCAATATTAATGGAACCACTTTTGTACTCCTAATTTGTATATTTTGTAATGCTTTTACTTGTTACATTCTGGGGCACTGTGGCATTAGTACTGAAGTAAAACACGAGTATTTGTTCCACCACTACCAAATGCATCATAAACAAAGATGTATTACACATATTTTGTATTGTGTAATATGCACAATGTGTGCAATATGTTATGGTCTGGACATTAAAGGGAACACAAACCATGCTCTGCTGCTTCCACTCCACACCATCATTCAAAGTCATGATTTTGCCTTGGATTAAAAAATGTTAGAAACCAAATATAAAGCGGTAGGAAAAACATATCAATGAACATCTCAACTCGTCATATCAAAACAAACATGAAAATAAAAGTATATTTAGACCGTTTAATATATAAGGTAAAAGTAATAATATAATTATTGTGTGCACCTGAATGCAGAATAAAATTACCAAGCAGCAAAGTAAGTGTACAGAATGCGTACCTGCTAATGCATTTTGTAGCATAACAACGTGTTTAATTCAGCGGTTAGTTTCATTTAACACCCAGTTAACATACTGCACTGGGTGACACAGAACAAGGCCAAGACTAAGGAATGGCCTAAGAGGGAACATACATTTCATTTACATGTTTATGGTATATAACAATGACAACGTCTTGCATTCAAACTTTTCTGTCCCACAGAGGGAAGTAATAATTGTGGCAAAGACATCAAACAGTGGAACAAGACACGTGACAGGATGGCATTCATTGTGATGCCCATTACTCCTTTAGCCAGTGTTCCTGTTCATCGACAGTGCTATTAAAACCTACAGAACTTCTAAATAAAATAAAATAACTTCAACACATTTTAAAAGGTAATAAGTCTTCATTTAAGATTTTAGCCATTAACAACAGTTTTAACAATAGCATACATTTATATCATGGTTTGTATTTCCCTACTTTCACTTTAGCATGTATTGCACACTGATATGGAGCATCTGCTCATGGGGTAGAAGGAGGCAAGCATTACGACTTTCTACTGGAGCCTTATTAAGACAGAAGGAAAATAGTGTGAATGTTTTCAGACTTAGTTGGCGTCTGAAACTCAAATCTTTGGGTTAATAACTTAAGTTGGACCTCCGTGTAAAGAGCTATTCTGGCTGAGTTGACAGTTCAAGTGAATGTGTGGTCATTTCAATCTATGCGAAAAACAACTTAGATAACTTACTTCATTGGTCAATAATTAAAGACAATCCGATGTGTAAAAATAAAAAAGGATCAGATCTGTAGATAATGGATGACAGGACAAAAAGATTGTGAAATCATAGTTGTACATTAAAAAGCAAACAATCTTTTACATATGGGTGAAGAAAGCAAAAGAAAGTATATCTAAGTATTTCGACATGTCATGCCTGTTAGTATAGTATTTTTAAGTTGGGAAAATTCACATGCCAACAACTTAATATCAACCAAATATCTACTACCGATATTGAGACACCCCTAATTTCTGGTATTACTGCTACTTAATCATTTTTAATGATCAAGAAAATAAAGATGCTATATGATTCCAAAATAAAACTCACACTTCGATAAGGTAGCCTAGGTGGATTTATCTTTCCCTTATGTCTGTACAACATTCTTTTTTTAACCTTTCATGGTATATGCCACTCCAAAATAGTTGTTTCTTTCTGGTGAACAAGAAAATGAGAGTACACGTCACACTGTAAATGGCAAACCAATCAATGTCCTACAACCTTTGGACATCACAATCTTTAAATAATTCTGCTGTGTACATTGATACCTCCAATTGGTGCAACAGTCAATTTAGGGATGCTCTGATAGAGTAATTGCCGCCAACTTGACCTTAATCTTCATGAGATAATTTACAATCCAAAATCAATTCAATAATACAAAGTATGATTAAAAATTATTTTTACAAGCTTATTTACAGCTAATACTTTGAACTGGTGTAACTAAGAAGTGTACCAATACCCAAATTCTGGTATATAAGGCGCCATTTAGGAGATAATAGAAAAGAGCAGATGTGCCTGAACTACCTGCCGGTGTGCAGCATTTATAACCAGGGGGTCTTTAAGAGATACCGAGCCGCCTGTGTGCATGGCTTTATGCACTGCCACAACTGCTCGGTCACTACAGGTGGATTCAAACAGCATGCATTGCTTGTGCCTAACTTTGGACTGCAATTATAAATGTCTAAATAGAGACTGAATATGTCTCGATGTCACTGTATGGAGCACCCCAAAACAAACCTGTGACTGCATTATGATTTAAACTCACAAATGGTATGAAGGAAATCCATTTCAACAGTGGAGAAACATTTCCTCAAATCCTCTTATGTACTTGGGACAAAAGGCCTGCAGTCTTTTTGAGCTACACAACACTCTCTCTGTTGGCTGACACCAAGACAGCACTGCGGCAGATGGGGCAAGTGGAGTTTTCGGATAGCCAGCGATCAATGCAGTGCACATGGTACTCATGAGAGCAGGGCAACTTACGTAGCTTGTTACCTTCTGCATATTCTGTTATGCAGACACTGCAAGTCTTCAGGGCATCACTCTCACCAAAATTGCGCATTGAGAGGTTGTCAATCTGCTCTATGGTCAGCCCTTGGGGCTGGTCCTCATCGTCATCATTTAGAAGAAAGAAGTGAGCAAGCCGCAAGAAAGGCAATGAGCTGGGCTCCGCTAGGCTGATAGGTGGTAGTGGTCTAACCCTGCCAGCTGAGGCAGGGGGAGCAGTGACAACACCCTCCTCAGTATCAGTCTCAGCTGTCCTTGCTCTGACTCCTGCAGCTACAGGGGGTTCTTCCACATCAGCAACAGGAGCCGCAGCAGGATTGGCTTCCGGGTTGTTGAGGGCTTCAGCCAGATCTGCAGGTGTGGTGGCTCCACGGTTTGAATCTGACGAATCGGAGTCTGAGTCCATGAGGTAGCCGAGTTCACCAAAACCAGTCATTATTTGCCTAATCATAGATTGGAGAGCCATCGAGGTGGCTTCCCCCAAACCTGCATCAGAGATTCTTCGGATAGGGATGCGAATAGTGCTGACGTAGGTCCTCACCCCAGCACGCTCAGAGCGTGAGAAAGTCCTGCGAAATCCACCACGCTCACTCTCATAAAGAAATGTGTTGTTTGAGTTCTGGGAGCGTGAACGGGTGCGGCTAGCAATGCTGTCTCTTTGCCGATATTCGCCTGGACGCACACGACGCACCTGGAGATCAAGCATAATGGTAGGGGGACGGCGCCCTGCTGCGGCCCCTTCCCCTGCAGCAGCTTCTCCTTCCTGAGCTCCTACAGGTTGGGCCTCTGGGACCACTTCTGCACTAGCCCTAGATGGCTGAACATCAACGTCAGCAGTGCTTTGCCTAGAAAGAACGTGTTGTCGAGTCCGTGAACTGCCCTCCACTTGAAGCACAGGGGGAGCATTGGTGGCAGGGTTGAGGCCTTGAGTGCTGTGAGCATGACGTGGATTCGGGAGGCCATCCAGGCGATCCAGGTTGAGAGGGGAGCGGCTCCTGGCCGTGCGCGCCCTGGTCCTGCGTGGTTCTGGACTACGGCTGCGGGCTCTCCGCTGTCCTCTGCGTGGAGAAGGAGAGAGTGGGGGTTGTGGTGGTTGTACCAGCAGGGCGGCAGTTGAGAGGAGAGGTTCTCCTAAAATCTCTTGTGAAACAACTTCTTCTAGTTCAGGCTCTGGTTCAGGTTCTGGTTCCTGCTCTGGTTCAGGTTCAGGTTCAGGTTCCTGCTCTGGTTCCTGCTCCAGCTCTGGTTCCTGCTCCAGCTCTGGTTCCTGCTCCAGCTCTGGCTCCAGCTCCGGCTCCGGATCCAGCTCTGGCTCCAGCTCTGGCTCTGGCTCGACTATCACAGCCACTTCCTCTACAACCGGTTCTTCCACCACGTCCGTCTCCATGGGTACCTGTGGTTCAGCCTCCACCACAAGTGGTTCAACATTAGCCACCATTTCTTGACTCTCTGGGGTTTCTTCTGAAGTTGCCTGCGGAGTTTCCTGTGGAGATTCGTGTGGAGATTCCTGCTCCCCTTCAGCAGCTGCCTGCTGTTCAGCCAGGTTGCGGTTCACACTGATTTCCAGGCTGAAGCGGAAATCACCACTGTTTGGGTTGGTCTGGCTCACGGCCCGCCATGACTGGTTTCCACGATGACCAGTTCTGGTTGTGTTGCCTGTGCGCCTCACTGTGTTCAGCCAGTCTAAGAGACTATCCCCATTTGCAGGATCCTCAGAGTTTTCTGGTGGTTCTGTAATAAGAGGAGTAAACAAGCATTAAATTAACTCTACATTTGACAGTAAATCAAAGAAGAAGAAAGAAATGGCAAACTTACCAACTGGATCCACTCCACTTTCAGTA